>NC_086447.1:525166482-525466482 GCF_028390025.1 Pseudophryne corroboree | reverse complement strand
ACATCTTTCTCCCATGCATCTGGAGAGGAAGTAATGACCCTCATTCATTTCTGTCCCCTCACCAGCTCCCCACTTGACCCTATCCCCTCCCGCCTCCTCCGCTACCTCTCTCCTTCTGCTCGTTCCCATCTTTCCCACCTTCTCAATCTTTCCCTCTCATCAGGCACTGTCCCCTCTGCCTTCAAGCATGCACTCATCTCTCCTATTCTTAAAAAACCTACCCTTGATCCAAACACTCTCTCCAACTACCGACACATCTCTCTTCTCCCTTTTGCCTCCAAACTCCTTGAGCGTATTGTCTACAACCGCCTTACTTCTTTTCTTTCCTCACACTCACTGCTTGACCCATTCCAGTCTGGCTTCTGTTCTCTCCACTCCACTGAAACTGCCCTTACAAAAGTATGCAATGACCTCCATGCTGCTAAATCTAAGGAACACTACTCTCTACTTATTCTACTTGATCTCTCTGCTGCTTTTAACACTGTGGACCATCCTCTCCTACTGCAAATCCTTCACTCCATTGGTCTGCGTGACACTGCCCTCTCTTGGCGGTCTTCCTACATTTCTGACCATTCATTCTCTGTCTCCTCTCATGACTCCACCTCCCCCTCACTTCCACTAACTATAGAGGTACCCCAAGGTTCTGTCCTTGGTCCTCTTCTCTCTCTATACGTCCTCACTAGGTAAGCTCATTAGTTCTTTTGGTTTCCAATATCATCTCTATGCTGATGACACCCAACTCTATCTTTCCTCTCCAGACCTCTCCCCTGCTCTCCTCACTCGTATCTCCAACTGTCTCTCTGCTACCTCTTCCTGGATGTCCCAGCGCTTTCTTAAACTTAACATGTCTAAGACCGAGCTGAACCTCTTCCCTCTCTTCCGCATAACCTCACCTCCTACAATCTCATTATCTATTGATGGCACTACTATCTCCTCTAGCCCTCAAGTGCGCTGTCTTGGAGTAATCCTTGACTCCTCCCTCTCCTTCAAACCACACATTCAGTACCTCTCACAAACCTGCCATTTTCATCTAAAAAATATTTCCAGGATCAGACCCTTTCTGAACCAGGATGCCACTAAGACTCTTATCCACTTACTGGTCATCTCCATACTGGACTACTGTAATCTCCTCCTTACTGGCATTCCTGACAAATACCTCTCTCCACTCCAATCTATCCTCAATGCTACTGCCCGGCTCATTTTCCTCACCAAATGCACTACGTCCACCTCTCCTCTCTTACTAGACCTTCACTGGCTCCCCTTCCCTTTCAGAAACCATTTCAAGCTTCTCACACTCGCTTACAAAGCCCTCACCCACTCCTCTCCCATCTACATCTCTGACCTTATCTCCCTTTACACTCCCACCCATCCTCTTCGCTCTGCTAATGCACACCGACTCTCCTGCCTACGGATTACTTCCTCCCACTCCTACCTCCAAGATTTTTCATGTGCTGCACCACTTCTCTGGAATTCCCTACCTCCACCTCTCCACAAAACTTCAAACGGGCTCTCAAGACCCACTTCTTCACCAAACCCAGCCAAATCTCATCCTAACCCTCTGTTCCACTCTCTCTGTGTACCCCATCTGTGTCACCCCTGTATGTCTACCCTTCCCCTTTAGAATGTAATCTCTCATGAGCAGGGCCCTCTTCCCTCATGTGCTTATCCTTTCTTACTTTAATAATCTTCAACTGCACCAAATCCAGCAGTCTTCTGCCACCTGATACTTATTCCAGTGTCATTGTCACAACTGAGGGCCTGAGCTGACGGGAGGCAGCCTCAGTTGTAGGGGCTGAGATGTACCGGAACCTGGGAGGTTGTATCAGACCCCTGGACATGTAAGTAACATGAATAATAACTGCCCGAAGGCGTGACCACGACAACTTGGATAAAAGTCAATGATGTTTATTATGACAACTCCGCAACACAGCAGCAGTAAAAGAAAACGTAAAAGTCAGCAAAGAATAAATACAGTTCCTGGGTACTACAGGATGGCAGGAGCCACAGGGCACTGGTAGTGTGAGATAGTTCTTATGATCTTCTAGATGGAAAGTCCTTACCAGGCCCGACTGTAGCAATGGAGATAACCCAGGATTGTGCCAGCTGGTGTTCCAGGAAAAGCTGGGTTGCTGAAGATAAAACAGCTGCTGTGGATACTGGCTGGAACCAGACTGTTGTTAGCACGGAGTGGATACTTGCTGGAACCAGTTAAATAATAAATGAACTTGGGAGCGATGAAATATGAACTGAAATGCAGAACTTGAGAGCGGAGAAATAATAATACCGGTGGAGAGTGGTAAAGTGTAGAAAGGACACCGGCCCTTTAAGGGAAGCTGTACTCTGCTGGAAGCTGAGCTAAAAGCAGGTAATGTTGTAGCTGGAAACAGATGAATCCACAATGGATTGGAGAGTCAGGCTACACCGCAGGTGGAATGCTGGTGCGGGTCTCTATGGTGGAAGTCTTGAGACAGGAGCTGGAACCTGGAAGACAATCACAGGAGAGAGACAAACAGGAACTAGGTTTGACAACCAAAGCACTGACGCCTTCCTTGCTCAGGCACAGTGTATTTATACCTGCAGCAAGGAAGGGATTGGCTAGGAAATTATGCAGATTATCAATACTGAGAACAGATTGGTGGAAATGATCAGCTGACAGAATCCAAGATGGCTGCGCCCATGCAGACACTTGGAGGGAAGTTTGGTTTGTAATCCATGTGGTAATGAAAACAGTAATGGCGGCGCCGGCCACCGGAGACAGGAGGCGCCAGGCTGACAGATGCACATCCAACCACGCGGACACAGCGGAGGCCGCGGCTGACGTAATCGCCACTCAGACACTCTGCATGCAGAAGTTCAGGGACGGCGGCGGAGGCCGCGGGAGACGCCATGCCAGGTGTAATATGGCGTTTACTGTGACAGCGTCCCAGAGTGACAGGAGAGGATACAGGAATGTACACATCAGGATAACAGATGGAATCCGGTCCTGGAGCGCTGAGCCAGCCTTAGGAGGCATCTGATGGGTAAGAAATGGCGTCCAGATACCCGGATCGTGACAGCACCCCCCCTTTAGGAGTGGCCCCAGTACACTTCTTTGGCTTTTGAGGAAACTTGGAATGGAATCTCCGGACCAAAGCAGGAGCATGGACATCAGAAGCATTGGTCCATGAACGTTCCTCAGGACCATAACCTTTCCAGTCAATAAGATATTGTAGTTGACCGTAACGGTGACGTGAGTCCAGGATCTTGGCCACTTCATACTCAACGCCTCGTTGAGTTTGGACTTTCGGAGTTGGAGGAAGTGAGGAATGAAACCGATTCAAGATCAGCGGTTTCAACAGGGAAACATGGAATGTCCTGGGTATTTTTAAGAAGGGAGGCAACTGGAGTCTGTAAGCAACAGGATTGATGACTTGTTCAATCTTGAAAGGACCGATATAGCGAGGTGCAAACTTCATACTGGGAACTCTTAACCTCAAATTCTTCGTGGATAACCATACCCGATCACCCACCTTGAGAGCAGGAACTGCTCGACGCTTCTTATCCGCAAACTTCTTGTACCTGAACGATGCCTTGAGCAGAGCTGATCGTACGCTCTTCCAGATATTGGCAAACTGATGCAAGGTGATATCCACTGCGGGAACAGAAGTTGCTGGAAGCGGTTGGAACTCAGGGACTTTAGGGTGGAATCCAAAGTTAGTGAAGAATGGTGTTGAAGCAGATGAAGAATGATACTGGTTGTTATGACAGAACTCGGCCCAGGGAAGTAATTGAACCCAGTCATCTTGAGAGGAGGACACATAGATGCGGAGGAAGGCCTCCAAGTCCTGATTCACCCTCTCGGTTTGACCATTGGTCTGAGGATGGTACGCCGTGGAAAACTTTAGCTTGACTTGGAGGACTTGACATAAACTTCGCCAGAATTTGGCTGTGAATTGAACTCCTCGATCTGAGATAATTTCTTCAGGAAGACCGTGGAGTCGGAAGATCTCTTGTATGAATACTTGAGCCAACTTGGAAGCTGACGGAAGACCGGTGAGAGGAATGAAGTGTGCCATCTTGGTGAACCGGTCAACTACCACCCAGATGGTATTGAACTTGTTGCACATGGGTAAGTCTGTAATGAAATCCATCGACAAGTGGGTCCATGGTCGACGGGGAACGGATAGTGGAACCAGTTGCCCCGCAGGCGACTGGCGGGATACTTTATGTTGGGCACACTTTGGGCAAGATGCAATAAACTCCAAGACGTCCTTTTTCAGAGTTGGCCACCAATAGGACCTAGAGATAAACTCCAGGGTTTTTTGGATACCTGTATGTCCGGCAAAACGGGAAGCATGGGCCCAATGCATGAGCTTCTTCCTTAGCATCGGCTTCACAAAACTTTTCCCTGATGGGGGCGTAGAGTCCATCCCTACCGTGGAGAATGCCAACGGATTTATAATAGGATGCTTGTCTGAAGACTCTGACTCATTTTCTTGCTCCCATGAGCGGGAAAGGGCATCGGCCTTGCGATTCTGAGAGCCCGGACAGAACTGGAGTTTAAAGTCGAACCTGGAAAAGAAAAGTGCCCATCTGGCCTGACGAGGGTTGAGACATTGTGCGCCCTTCAGGTATAAAAGGTTCTTGTGGTCTGTAAGTATGGTGATTGAATGAGAAGCTCCCTCCAACAGATACCTCCACTCTTCTAGAGCGAGCTTGATGGCTAGCAACTCCTGGTCGCCAATGGCATAGTTGCGCTCAGCTGGGGAGAACTTCCGGGAGAAGAAACTGCAAGGGTGTAAATGGCCATCTTTAGCCCTCTGAGATAACACCGCTCCTACTCCAACGGAGGAGGCATCCACCTCTAAGATGAAAGGAGAGTCGATGTCAGGCTGTTTCAGAACAGGCGCAGAGATGAACCTTTGTTTTAAAAGATGAAATGCTTGCATGGCTTCTTCAGACCACTTGGACGGGTTAGCACCCTTCTTAGTGAAAGCAGTAATAGGCGCCACAATGGTGGAAAAGTCTCGTATAAACTTTCGGTAATAGTTGGCGAACCCTAAGAACCTCTGGACCCCTTTGAGGGTTAAGGGTACCGGCCAATTTTGGATTGCTTGTAGTTTCTCAGGATCCATCTCTAGTCCGGAACCGGACACAATGTACCCTAGAAACGGAATGGACTTGACTTCAAAGACGCATTTTTCTAATTTGCAATAGAGATGATTGACACGGAGACGGGACAGAACCTCTTTAACCCAAAAACGATGTTCCTCTAAATCGTTGGCAAAAATGAGGATATCGTCTAGATAGACCACGACATGACGGTATAGAATGTCTCTGAAGATCTCATTGACAAAATGCTGGAAGACAGCTGGAGCATTGCTCAATCCGAAGGGCATGACGAGGTACTCATAATGTCCGTCACGGGTGTTAAAGGCGGTCTTCCACTCGTCACCCTCACGGATCCGGATGAGATTGTATGCACCTCGCAAGTCCAGCTTTGTAAAGATGGTAGCTCCGCTAACTCTGTCAAAGAGCTCAGTAATCAGGGGTAAAGGATAACGGTTCTTGATGGTAATGTCGTTCAAACCTCTGTAGTCGATGCACGGCCGCAGACCACCATCTTTCTTTTTTACAAAAAAGAAGCCTGCGCCGGCTGGAGAAGAAGAAGGTCGAATGAACCCCTTTGCTAGGTTCTCTTTAATATATTCCTCCATAGAATGCGTCTCAGGCAGAGACAACGGATAAGTTCGGCCTCGAGGTGGAACCTTCCCTGGAACGAGATCAATCGGACAGTCCCATTCTCTATGAGGAGGAAGGATATCAGCAGAAGCTTTACTGAACACATCCGTGAAATCTTGATATGGAGGAGGTGGAACATCAGACGACCTGGGGGAGGAAGAACAGACAGGCAATACTTTAAACAAACATGTCTCAGCACAGGAGGAACCCCATGCCAGGATTTGCGTAGTCGTCCAATCAATTGTAGGATTGTGAAGACGGAGCCATGGAAGGCCCAGGACCACAGGATGTGTGGCTCTTGGAATCACTAAAAAAGAAATAAGTTCGGAATGAAGAACTCCCACTCTCAGACGAACTGGTAGAGTCCTTAAAGAAATAACTGCATCAAAAATTTTGCTGCCATCCACGGCAGTTAAAGAAATGGACGAAGGAAGTCTCTCGGTGGGTAGGGACCACCGTTTAACATAGGCTTCGGTAATAAAGTTCCCAGCTGCTCCGGAATCAAGGAGGGCAATGACGTTCCGATAACGTTGAGCAACTTGAAGCGAGACTGGGAGATTACAATCTTGAGGAGATGGAGAGGAGATCATTACTCCTAGCCGGCCCTCTCCTTGGCGAGCTAGGATTTGGAGTTTCCCGGACGTTTGGGACAGGCATTAATGGTGTGAGACGGAGCTGCACAATAGAGACAGAGAAACTCGGAGAGACGTCTTCGGCGCTCAGCAGGAGTTAAACATGTTGCATGGGCTCATCTTTAGATGGTGACAGTTGACGAGGAGGAGGAGCAGAAGATTTTGGAGCAGATGATCTTCCACGCTCAGTTGCTCTCTCTCTGAAACGTAAATCAACTTTCGTGCAGAGTGAGATTAGCTCATCTAACTTAGAAGGTAAGTCTCTGGTAGCTAACTCATCTTTAATACGCTCAGATAAGCCATGCCAGAATGCAGCATACAGGGCCTCGTCGTTCCATGCCAGTTCGGATGCCAGGATCTGGAACTGTATCAGATATTGTCCTACAGTACGTGACCCCTGGCGTAAACGGAGAATCTCGGATGAAGCTGAGGTTACCCGGCCTGGCTCGTCGAAGATGCGCCTGAATGTTGACACGAAGGCAGTGTAGGAAGATAGCAGGGTGTCGGACCTCTCCCATAACGGTGATGCCCAATCAAGGGCTGAGCCACTGAGAAGAGAAATAATGTAGGCAATTTTTGTACGGTCACTGGGAAAATTGCCAGGTTGTAGCTCAAACTGAATCTCACACTGGTTGAGAAATCCCCTGCAGAATCTTGGAGATCCGTCAAATTTTGCTGGCGTTGGAAGATGAAGATGTGGAGCAGAAATGGGTAAGGTGGGTGGGGTTATAGCTGGAGTCACTGTGGTTGACGCACCAGACGCGCCTGATCCACGGAGAGTTGTCTGAATCCCATCCAGCCGAGTAGAGAGATCCTGGAGACAGCGGATGATGTGGCCCTGTGCAGCCTCCTGATGTTCTAGTCGGGCTGCCAGTTCTTGCATCGGCCTGGCCGCTTGATCCTGGTCTCCGGCTGGATTCATTATGTCAGTGCTTACTGTCACAACTGAGGGCCTGAGCTGACGGGAGGCAGCCTCAGTTGTAGGGGCTGAGATGTACCGGAACCTGGGAGGTTGTATCAGACCCCTGGACATGTAAGTAACATGAATAATAACTGCCCGAAGGCGTGACCACGACAACTTGGATAAAAGTCAATGATGTTTATTATGACAACTCCGCAACACAGCAGCAGTAAAAGAAAACGTAAAAGTCAGCAAAGAATAAATACAGTTCCTGGGTACTACAGGATGGCAGGAGCCACAGGGCACTGGTAGTGTGAGATAGTTCTTATAATCTTCTAGATGGAAAGTCCTTAGCAGGCCCGACTGTAGCAATGGAGATAACCCAGGATTGTGCCAGCTGGTGTTCCAGGAAAAGCTGGGTTGCTGAAGATAAAACAGCTGCTGTGGATACTGGCTGGAACCAGACTGTTGTTAGCACGGAGTGGATACTGGCTGGAACCAGTTAAATAATAAATGAACTTGGGAGCGATGAAATATGAACTGAAATGTAGAACTTGAGAGCGGAGAAATAATAATACCGGTGGAGAGTGGTAAAGTGTAGAAAGGACACCGGCCCTTTAAGGGAAGCTGTACTCTGCTGGAAGCTGAGCTGGAAGCAGGTAATGTTGTAGCTGGAAACAGATGAATCCACAATGGATTGGAGAGTCAGGCTACACCGCAGGTGGAATGCTGGTGCGGGTCTCTATGGTGGAAGTCTTGAGACAGGAGCTGGAACCTGGAAGACAATCACAGGAGAGAGACAAACAGGAACTAGGTTTGACAACCAATGCACTGACTCCTTCCTTGCTCAGGCACAGTGTATTTATACCTGCAGCAAGGAAGGGATTGGCTAGGCAATTATGCAGATTATCAATACTGAGAACAGATTGGTGGAAATGATCAGCTGACAGAATCCAAGATGGCTGCGCCCATGCAGACACTTGGAGGGAAGTTTGGTTTGTAATCCATGTGGTAATGAAAACAGTAATGGCGGCGCCGGCCACCGGAGACAGGAGGCGCCAGGCTGACAGATGCACATCCAACCACGCGGACACAGCGGAGGCCGCGGCTGACGTAATCGCCACTCAGACACTCTGCATGCAGAAGTTCAGGGACGGCGGCGGAGGCCGCGGGAGACGCCATGCCAGGTGTAATATGGCGTTTACTGTGACAGCGTCCCAGAGTGACAGGAGAGGATACAGGAATGTACACATCAGGATAACAGATGGAATCCGGTCCTGGAGCGCTGAGCCAGCCATAGGAGGCATCTGATGGGTAAGAAATGGCGTCCAGATACCCGGATCGTGACAGTCATATGCTGATGTAACTATGTTTTATTACCCTGTACTTGTCCTATACTGTCATCAACTGTAAGTTGCTGTTTTCCTGTTTGATTATTTGCTTATGTACTCTGTAATTGGGTACTGCGGAACCCTTGTGGCACCATATAAATAAAAGATAATAATAATAATAATAATAGAGGAATGGGAGTCTGGTGCAACCAGTGAATGGGTACAATAATATAATAGTCAGTGATTAAGGGGTACAGTATAATAAAGGCAATTAGGGGGGATCCGGGCCTGGTACAGTGAAGAGGATACAGTAATAAATACAGTCAGTGAGTGATGATGTAATGATGGGAATTAGAGGAGAGGGGACATGGTGCAATCAGTGAAGGGGGGGAAATAATATAATGGAGTCTGTGAGTGAGGGGATAAATAATTGGAATTATGCAATTGATTATGGTTTGCTAACCTAATGTAGGTGGATCCTAACTAAATACAGTAAATGATCAAGTTCCATGAAGCCTGGCTCTGAAGATTTGTGAAATTGATTGTCTAGCCTAGCCTATATCTATATTATAAATACTAATTTGAATCCTTGGTGTTGCATCACTACTATTCTGGAAAGAGCACATTGAAAGCGAGGGGCAGCAGGTTCTTAAATATGTTTGGGGATCACTACTTGTCTCAATTAGTCAAGGACCCAACTAGGGGTAAAACTACCCTGGATCTAGTAATTACTAATAATGTGGATATTATATCAAACACTAAAGTTGGGGAGACTTTGGGTAACAGTGATCACTATATGATCACATTCAATATCAGTTTCAGGAAACATATCTACAGGGGTTCAACCAAAACTTTTAACTTTAGGAAGGCTAATTTCAGTATGTGCACTTAACGACATAGAGTGGGAGGTTCTGTTTAATAACAAGAACACTTCAGAAATGTGGGATGTTTTAAAAGGGTTGCTGGATAGCAATATTCATTACTTTATTCTCATGGGCAGTAAACGCAGGAGTATTAAACTCAACCCGATGTGCTTAACAAGAAGGTTAAGGCAGAAATGGATAAAAAAGCAGGCTTTCAAAGCATTTAAATCTAATGGAAAGGAGGAGTCTTTCAAGTATTACAAGGAGTGTAATAAGAAATTCAAAAAAGCAATAAGAGCAGCTAAAATGGAAAATGAAAAGCAAATCGCTATAGAGAGTAATACCAATCCTAAAAAGTTTTTTAAATACATAAATGATAAAAGGTTAAAAAAGGAGAATATAGGTCCATTAAAAGATGAATTAGGAGAATTGATAAATGATGACGAAATAAAAGTGGAAATACTGAACAAATTCTTTTCATCAGTATTCACCAGTGAAGAACTGATGGTGGGAGTAGAGCATAACAATTGTGACAGCAATGATCCATGGTTAGATACTTGTTTAAGTGAAGAAGTAGTCCGGGAGAGACTAAGCAAAATTAAGATTAATAAATCACCTGGTCCTGATGGCCTTCACCCGAGGGTTCTTATGGAGCTTAATTCACAACTAGCATGACCCCCTATACTTGATCTTCAATAGTTCAATTAGATCAGGCATGGTACCAAAGGATTGGTGTATAGCTGAGGTAGTGCCATTATTTAAAAAGGGATCCAAAAATCTTCTGGGAAACTACAGACCAGTTAGTTTAACATCTATAGTGAGGAAAATATTGAAAGGAATTCTAAGGGACGTCATACAGGAGTATCTAAAGTCCGTTAGGATTATTAGCAAGAACCAGCATGGGTTTGTGAGGGACATGTCATGTCAGACTAACGAGGAAGTGAGCAATAATCTTTATCAAGGAAAAGCAGTGGATGTGGTCTTCCTAGATTTTGCAAAAGCCTTCGATACAGTTCCTCACAGTAGACTGATGATCAAATTAAAGGAGATTGGCCTAGCAAAAACTATTTGCACATGGATAAGCAGCTGGTTGGATTGCAGGGTACAGCGAGTAGTGGTCAACGGGAAGTCCTCAACCTGGTCCCAAGTAGTCAGCGGAATACCACAAGGGTCCGTACTCAGACCACTACTGTTCAACATATTTATCAATGACCTAGAAATAGGCCTGGAATGCAGTGTCAATCTTTGCAGATGATACTAAACTGTGTAAGGTAATTAATTCAGAATTGGATGTGGAGTCCTTGCAGAATGATCTATCTAAACTTGAACTCTAGGGCGTCTAAATGGAAAATGAGGTTCAATACAGACAAATGCAATGTGCATTTTGGGACTAAAAACAAACTTGCATCCTACATATTAAATGGGGAATGCCTAGGGGAAACAGAGTTGGAAACAGATTTGGGGGTATTCATTGATAATAGGCTTAAAAACCGTACACAATGTCAAAACGCAGTAAAGAAGGCAAGTAAGGTGCTAGCATGCATAAAAAGGGGAATTGAGACAAGGGACTCGGATGTAATCATGCCGCTGTATAAGGCATTGGTACGTCCGCACCTGGAATATTGTGTTCAGTTTTGGGCACCATTGTATAAAAAAGACTCTAAAGTGTTCAAAGGCGAGCTACTAAATTGATTAAAGGCCTAGAAGGACTGGACTATAAGGAAAGACTTACTAGGCTGAATATGTATACACTAGAGAAGAGGTGCCTAAGAGGAGATATTATTAATATCTTCAAATATGTAAAGGGACATCACAAAGAGTTATCAGAAGAATTATTTATTAAAAGAACACAGTTTAGGACACGTGGGCACTCGCTGCGACTGGAGGAGAGAAAGTTCAGAACGCAACGGAGGAAAGGGTTCTTCACTGTTAGGGCAATCAGGATGTGGAATTCCCTGCCAGGGAAGGTGGTAATGGCGGACTCTGTAATTGGATTTAAAAAAGGAATGGATACATTTCTGAATGAAAAAGCTATACAAGGTTATAATACTTAAAATATCAACATGGTTGATCCGGGGGTAACATGAGTTATAGTAGCTAACTAGTCATAAAACATTATTTAGCAAGTATGTAGAATCATCACAACTTAAAACAGGTTGAACACGATGGGCAATTTGCCTCTATTCAACCTCAAATACTATGTTACCATGTTACTATGAATAGGATAACTACAGTATAGGCTATAGGGTCATGTGTAATTAGGCACAGAGTTAGGTCTGGGTATAAAGCCAATGCTATTCAATTATTTAGCATTTTTCCCACTTGGTAGAACCTCAGGTTGTTTAGAGTAACCCATTGATTTTCTGTAAAATGCAGGAATCTATGAGTTTCTCCACATGTTAAATCCCAGAGGGTGGCAGAGGCATGTGAAGCGGAGTACTAACCGTCTCTCAGCCCAGACTCCAGGGATGGGGACACAGTGGGAATGGTGTGGCACTACTGGGTAAATCCAATGAGATGATGTAGAAAGGTCAGGGAAGCATGTGCTGATCCTTGATTAAAGAAGCCCATCACATGATCCTCTGGGTGATTCTCCAGAAAGTGAACATAAAGGGGGTTACATTTAGCACATCTACGATCGGTTTCTCTGAAATGCAGAGGGATGACCAGCACAGGGCTAGTCCACCCCGCATGCCAGGCTCCCCCCTGCATGGGTGCCAAATCATCACACGGTGGCAAATCTTTTGTACCTGCCGAGTAGCTCCCTGTCTGTGCAGCCTAGCTGTGCTGGCAGGCGGCTACCTGCAGCATCCTGGGTCACAGTGATCTGGACACACCTGTGTTGTCCGTGCCGTGCCCTACCAACGGTGTTCTAATGCCATTGGCACGCCCCCTCCCCGCCCAATCAAACAGGCAGAGGCCATAGAAGCCCTGAGATGCTTTTAGATTCTCACTGGGCTTCCCAGGATGTGCAACCGCAGTGTGCCCACTGCACGAGTGCACTCCCCAAAGTGATTCAGACTGTGATTGCTAAAGCGGTCCAGTCTGAATTAGGCCCAAAGTACCATACATCACACGCATTTCTTTTTTTTCTTTTTAAACTGGTCTGTTAAGAAATTGTTGTTATTAGAGATGAGCGGGTTCGGTTTCTTTGAATCCGAACCCGCACGAACTTCACTTTTTTTTTCACGGGTCCGAGCGACTCGGATCTTCCCGCCTTGCTCGGTTAACCCGAGCGCGCCCGAACGTCATCATGACGCTGTCGGATTCTCGCGAGACTCGGATTCTATATAAGGAGCCGCGCGTCGCCGCCATTTTCACACGTGCATTGAGATTGATAGGGAGAGGACGTGGCTGGCGTCCTCTCCATTAGAATAGATTAGAAGAGAGAGAGAGAGAGAGAGAGATTGTGCAGACAGAGTTTACCACAGTGACCAGTGCAGTTGTTGTTAAGTTAACTTTTATTTAATATATCCGTTCTCTGCTATATCCGTTCTCTGCCTGAAAAAAACGATACACAGCAGTCACACAGTGTGACTCAGTCTGTGTGCACTCAGCTCAGCCCAGTGTGCTGCACATCAATGTATAAAAGCTTATAATAATTGTGGGGGAGACTGGGGAGCACTGCAGGTTGTTATAGCAGGAGCCAGGAGTACATAATATTATATTAATTTAAAATTAAACAGTGCACACTTTTGCTGCAGGAGTGCCACTGCCAGTGTGACTAGTGGTGACCAGTGCCTGACCACCAGTATAGTAGTATATTGTTGTATACTATCTCTTTATCAACCAGTCTATATTAGCAGCAGACACAGTACAGTGCGGTAGTTCACGGCTGTGGCTACCTCTGTGTCGGCAGTCGGCACTCGGCAGGCAGTCCGTCCATCCATAATTGTATAATTATATACCACCTAACCGTGGTATTTTTTTTTTCTTTCTTTATACCGTCGTCATAGTCATACTAGTTGTTACGAGTATACTACTATCTCTTTATCAACCAGTGTACAGTGCGGTAGTTCACGGCTGTGGCTACCTCTGTGTCGGCAGTCGGCAGGCAGTCCGTCCATCCATAATTGTATTATTATAATATATACCACCTAACCGTGGTTTTTTTTTCATTCTTTATACCGTCATAGTGTCATACTAGTTGTTACGAGTATACTACTATCTCTTTATCAACCAGTGTACAGTGCGGTAGTTCACGGCTGTGGCTACCTCTGTGTCGGCAGTCGGCAGGCAGTCCGTCCATCCATAATTGTATTATAATATATACCACCTAACCGTGGTTTTTTTTTCATTCTTTATACCGTCATAGTGTCATACTAGTTGTTACGAGTATACTACTATCTCTTTATCAACCAGTGTACAGTGCGGTAGTTCACGGCTGTGGCTACCTCTGTGTCGGCAGTCGGCAGGCAGTCCGTCCATCCATAATTGTATTATAATATATACCACCTAACCGTGGTTTTTTTTTCATTCTTTATACCGTCATAGTCAGTCATACTAGTTGTTACGAGTATACTACTATCTCTTTATCAACCAGTGTACAGTGCGGTAGTTCACGGCTGTGGCTACCTCTGTGTCGGCACTCGGCAGGCAGTTCGTCCATCCATAATTGTATTATAATATATACCACCTAACCGTGGTTTTTTTTTCATTCTTTATACCGTCATAGTCAGTCATACTAGTTGTTACGAGTATACTACTATCTCTTTATCAACCAGTGTACAGTGCGGTAGTTCACGGCTGTGGCTACCTCTGTGTCGGCACTCGGCAGCCCGTCCATAATTGTATATACCAGTGACCTAACCGTGGTTTTTTTTTCTTTCTTTATACATACATACTAGTTACGAGTATACTATCTCTTTATCAACCAGTCTATATATTAGCAGCAGACACAGTACAGTGCGGTAGTTCACGGCTGTGGCTACCTCTGTGTCGGCACTCGGCAGCCCGTCCATAATTGTATATACCACCTAACCGTGGTTTTTTTTTCTTTCTTTATACATACATACTAGTTACGAGTATACTATCTCTTTATCAACCAGTCTATATATTAGCAGCAGACACAGTACAGTGCGGTAGTTCACGGCTGTGGCTACCTCTGTGTCGGCACTCGGCAGCCCGTCCATAATTGTATATACCAGTGACCTAACCGTGGTTTTTTTTTCTTTCTTTATACATACATACTAGTTATGAGTATACTATCTCTTTATCAACCAGTCTATATATTAGCAGCAGACACAGTACAGTGCGGTAGTTCACGGCTGTGGCTACCTCTGTGTCGGCACTCGGCAGCCCGTCCATAATTGTATATACCAGTGACCTAACCGTGGTTTTTTTTTCTTTCTTTATACATACATACTAGTTACGAGTATACTATCTCTTTATCAACCAGTCTATATATTAGCAGCAGACACAGTACAGTGCGGTAGTTCACGGCTGTGGCTACCTCTGTGTCGGCACTCGGCAGCCCGTCCATAATTGTATATACCACCTAACCGTGGTTTTTTTTTCTTTCTTTATACATACATACTAGTTACGAGTATACTATCTCTTTATCAACCAGTCTATATATTAGCAGCAGACACAGTACAGTGCGGTAGTTCACGGCTGTGGCTACCTCTGTGTCGGCACTCGGCAGCCCGTCCATAATTGTATACTAGTATCCAATCCATCCATCTCCATTGTTTACCTGAGGTGCCTTTTAGTTGTGCCTATTAAAATATGGAGAACAAAAATGCCACTCCTAGATGGGCCCGGTGTTTGTGTCGGCCACTAGGGTCGCTAATCTTACTCACACAGCTACCTCATTGCGCCTCTTTTTTTCTTTGCGTCATGTGCTGTTTGGGGAGGGTTTTTTGGAAGGGACATCCTGCGTGACACTGCAGTGCCACTCCTAGATGGGCCCGGTGTTTGTGTCGGCCACTAGGGTCGCTTATCTTACTCACACAGCGACCTCGGTGCAAATTTTAGGACTAAAAATAATATTGTGAGGTGTGAGGTATTCAGAATAGACTGAAAATGAGTGTAAATTATGGTTTTTGAGGTTAATAATACTTTGGGATCAAAATGACCCCCAAATTCTATGATTTAAGCTGTTTTTTAGTGTTTTTGGAAAAAAACACCCGAATCCAAAACACACCCGAATCCGACAAAAATAATTCGGTGAGGTTTTGCCAAAACGCGTTCGAACCCAAAACACGGCCGCGGAACCGAACCCAAAACCAAAACACAAAACCCGAAAAATTTCAGGCGCTCATCTCTAGTTGTTATATGAAAATCAGCAACAGCCTCATGGGAGAGTCATTAGGGGGTATCCTCTTAGTCGTGATGATTTTTCTCCCAAAACAAAAACTAAAATATTATTTGATTATTGGGAAACTGTATGAGCAATCCATACTGATTAACCCCATATGATAATTATAGAGATATTCTCAATAACTCTGAGCTCCCTATATTGTGGCCCTTCTAAAAAATGACAAATGTTTTTATCAGGACGACAATGTCACTTGTCATGTTTCCAGGGCGATGCTGGACAGGTGTACTGAAAATTCAGTAATCCGGATGGCCTGGCCAGCTCAGAGTTCAGAACTTAACCCAATTGAGAAAGTCTGATGAATTGGAGCAACGGATACGTTCTAAACCAAATCAGCCTACTTCAGTGTCACAGGGGGTTATTCAGACCTGATTGCACGCTGCATTTTTTTTCGCAGCCATGCGATCGGGTCTGAACAGCACATGCATGTGGCCCGCAATGCACAGACGCGTCATCCGCCAGCGATGGGCGTCGCCAGGCAGCAATGAATCTAATGATGAAAGCAATAGCAGTGGCAGTCGCAAGAAGATTGACAGGCAGAATGCGTTCGTGGGCGGCAACTCAACGTTTTCTGGGAGTGTCCGGACGTGCCCAGCTGTTCCAGAGGAGAATTCCTGACGTCACCACCTGTACGGATCATTGCAGCAGCTGAGTAAGTCCTGAGTAGAAATAGTACAACTTTTTATCAAACTTAATTGGATTTGACAGGTTGCCAAGCCCCCCTTTAATATATCACTTTGATTGGGTCAGGGGGTCAGTTTCCTGGGTTAGGACCTGAGGCATTTTAAAATAGATGGACACCAAATTAGTGAAGTAATCTAGCCGTCTTTGTGAGTGTAGAGGTCAATATATCAAATTGATACCAAAAAGCTCTCATTGTGTGGAACCACATGTAGAATTTTTTTAGAAGTTTGTAGTATATTGCCAGTTTTTGATTAAACATGTAATTTGATTAAAACATGGTTCCTATATTTTTTTCTAGTTCATACAAATACATGAGGTGCAAAACAAAACTGTGTTTTTACATTTTCATGTCTAATATGTGTTTGTTTTTTGCTATTATTGTGTGTGTGTACAATGAAAAATATAATATATATATTGTGAAAATGACAAAATGATTGTTTGACTATTCTACCAAAGTTTACCCAACATTTAAAAATGATGGCTTCAAGAGCCATGAGGCACTACATGCCTCTGTGGCATAACTAGTTAACAAATTGATGGGGTTAATATTAGTTACTGTATATAACAAATTGATGGGATGATTATTAGTTACTGTTTATTACAATTAAAATATATAATTTAGAAGTTTTCTCTGCCAGTTTTTGATAAAACGTGTAATTTGATTAAAACATGGTTCCTATATTTTTTCTAGTTCATACAAATACATGCGGTGCAAAACAAAACTGTGTTTTTAAATTTTCATGTCAAATATGTGTTTTTTTATATTATTGTGTGTGTACAATGAAAAATATAATGTATATATTATGAAAATGACAAAATTATTGTTTGACTATTCTACCAAAGTTTACCCAACAGATAAAAATGATGGCTTCAAGAGCCATGAGGCACTACATACCTCTTTTACATAACTAGTTTACAAATATATGGGGTTAATATTAGAGATGAGCGGGTTCGGTTTCTCTGAATCCGAACCCGCCAGAACTTCATGTTTTTTTTCACGGGTCCGAGCGACTCGGATCTTCCCGCCTTGCTCGGTTAACCCGAGCGCGCCCGAACGTCATCATGACGCTGTCGGATTCTCGCGAGGCTCGGATTCTATCGCGAGACTCGGATTCTATATAAGGAGCCCGCGTCGCCGCCATTTTCACACGTGCATTGAGATTGATAGGGAGAGGACGTGGCTGGCGTCCTCTCCGTTTAGAATTAGAATAGATTAGAGAGACACTTGATTTACTAATTTTGGGGAGCATTAGGAGTACTCAGTAGTGTACAGTGCCGAGTTTTGCTGATAGTGACCAGTGACCACCACTTTTATTTATAATCCGTTCTCTGCCTGAAAAAAGCGATACACAGCACACAGTGACTCAGTCACATACCATATCTGTGTGCACTGCTCAGGCTCAGGCCAGTGTGCTGCATCATCTATTATCTATATATAATATTATATATATCTGTCTGACTGCTCAGCTCACACAGCTTATAATTGTGGGGGAGACTGGGGAGCACTACTGCAGTGCCAGTTATAGGTTATAGCAGGAGCCAGGAGTACATAATATATTATATAGTGAGTGACCACCAGACACACAGTGCAGTTTATTTAATATATCCGTTCTCTGCCTGAAAAAAGCGATACACACAGTGACTCAGTCAGTCACATACCATATCTGTGTGCACTGCTCAGGCTCAGGCCAGTGTGCTGCATCATCTATATATATATTATATATCTGTCTGACTGCTCAGCTCACACAGCTTATAATTGTGGGGGAGACTGGGGAGCACTACTGCAGTGCCAGTTATAGGTTATAGCAGGAGCCAGGAGTACATAATATTATATTAAAATTAAACAGTGCACACTTTTGCTGCAGGAGTGCCACTGCCAGTGTGACTAGTGACCAGTGACCTGACCACCAGTATATAATATTAGTAGTATACTATCTCTTTATCAACCAGTCTATATTAGCAGCAGACACAGTACAGTGCGGTAGTTCACGGCTGTGGCTACCTCTGTGTCGGCACTCGGCAGCCCGTCCATAATTGTATATACCACCTAACCGTGGTTTTTTTTTCTTTCTTTATACATACATACTAGTTACGAGTATACTATCTCTTTATCAACCAGTCTATATATTAGCAGCAGACACAGTACAGTGCGGTAGTTCACGGCTGTGGCTACCTCTGTGTCGGCACTCGGCAGCCCGTCCATAATTGTATATACCACCTAACCGTGGTTTTTTTTTCTTTCTTTATACATACATACTAGTTACGAGTATACTATCTCTTTATCAACCAGTCTATATATTAGCAGCAGACACAGTACAGTGCGGTAGTTCACGGCTGTGGCTACCTCTGTGTCGGCACTCGGCAGCCCGTCCATAATTGTATATACCACCTAACCGTGGTTTTTTTTTCTTTCTTTATACATACATACTAGTTACGAGTATACTATCTCTTTATCAACCAGTCTATATATTAGCAGCAGACACAGTACAGTGCGGTAGTTCACGGCTGTGGCTACCTCTGTGTCGGCACTCGGCAGCCCGTCCATAATTGTATATACCACCTAACCGTGGTTTTTTTTTCTTTCTTTATACATACATACTAGTTACGAGTATACTATCTCTTTATCAACCAGTCTATATATTAGCAGCAGACACAGTACAGTGCGGTAGTTCACGGCTGTGGCTACCTCTGTGTCGGCACTCGGCAGCCCGTCCATAATTGTATATACCACCTAACCGTGGTTTTTTTTTCTTTCTTTATACATACATACTAGTTACGAGTATACTATCTCTTTATCAACCAGTCTATATATTAGCAGCAGACACAGAACAGTGCGGTAGTTCACGGCTGTGGCTACCTCTGTGTCGGCACTCGGCAGCCCGTCCATAATTGTATATACCACCTAACCGTGGTTTTTTTTTCTTTCTTTATACATACATACTAGTTACGAGTATACTATCTCTTTATCAACCAGTCTATATATTAGCAGCAGACACAGTACAGTGCGGTAGTTCATGGCTGTGGCTACCTCTGTGTCGGCACTCGGCAGCCCGTCCATAATTGTATATACCACCTAACCGTGGTTTTTTTTTCTTTCTTTATACATACATACTAGTTACGAGTATACTATCTCTTTATCAACCAGTCTATATATTAGCAGCAGACACAGTACAGTGCGGTAGTTCACGGCTGTGGCTACCTCTGTGTCGGCACTCGGCAGCCCGTCCATAATTGTATATACCACCTAACCGTGGTTTTTTTTTCTTTCTTTATACATACATACTAGTTACGAGTATACTATCTCTTTATCAACCAGTCTATATATTAGCAGCAGACACAGTACAGTGCGGTAGTTCACGGCTGTGGCTACCTCTGTGTCGGCACTCGGCAGCCCGTCCATAATTGTATACTAGTATCCAATCCATCCATCTCCATTGTTTACCTGAGGTGCCTTTTAGTTGTGCCTATTAAAATATGGAGAACAAAAATGTTGAGGTTCCAAAATTAGGGAAAGATCAAGATCCACTTCCACCTCGTGCTGAAGCTGCTGCCACTAGTCATGGCCGAGACGATGAAATGCCAGCAACGTCGTCTGCCAAGGCCGATGCCCAATGGCATAGTACAGAGCATGTCAAAACCAAAACACCAAATATCAGTAAAAAAAGGACTCCAAAACCTAAAATAAAATTGTCGGAGGAGAAGCGTAAACTTGCCAATATGCCATTTACCACACGGAGTGGCAAGGAACGGCTGAGGCCCTGGCCTATGTTCATGGCTAGTGGTTCAGCTTCACATGAGGATGGAAGCACTCAGCCTCTCGCTAGAAAACTGAAAAGACTCAAGCTGGCAAAAGCACCGCAAAGAACTGTGCGTTCTTTGAAATCCCAAATCCACAAGGAGAGTCCAATTGTGTCGGTTGCGATGCCTGACCTTCCCAACACTGGACGTGAAGAGCATGCGCCTTCCACCATTTGCACGCCCCCTGCAAGTGCTGGAAGGAGCACCCGCAGTCCAGTTCCTGATAGTCAGATTGAAGATGTCAGTGTTGAAGTACACCAGGATGAGGAGGATATGGGTGTTGCTGGCGCTGGGGAGGAAATTGACCAGGAGGATTCTGATGGTGAGGTGGTTTGTTTAAGTCAGGCACCCGGGGAGACACCTGTTGTCCGTGGGAGGAATATGGCCGTTGACATGCCAGGTGAAAATACCAAAAAAATCAGCTCTTCGGTGTGGAGGTATTTCACCAGAAATGCGGACAACAGGTGTCAAGCCGTGTGTTCCCTTTGTCAAGCTGTAATAAGTAGGGGTAAGGACGTTAACCACCTCGGAACATCCTCCCTTATACGTCACCTGCAGCGCATTCATAATAAGTCAGTGACAAGTTCAAAAACTTTGGGTGACAGCGGAAGCAGTCCACTGACCAGTAAATCCCTTCCTCTTGAAACCAAGCTCACGCAAACCACCCCACCAACTCCCTCAGTGTCAATTTCCTCCTTCCCCAGGAATGCCAATAGTCCTGCAGGCCATGTCACTGGCAATTCTGACGAGTCCTCTCCTGCCTGGGATTCCTCCGATGCATCCTTGCGTGTAACGCCTACTGCTGCTGGCGCTGCTGTTGTTGCCGCTGGGAGTCGATGGTCATCCCAGAGGGGAAGTCGTAAGCCCACTTGTACTACTTCCAGTAAGCAATTGACTGTTCAACAGTCCTTTGCGAGGAAGATGAAATATCACAGCAGTCATCCTACTGCAAAGCGGATAACTGAGTCCTTGACAACTATGTTGGTGTTAGACGTGCGTCCGGTATCCGCCGTTAGTTCACAGGGAACTAGACAATTTATTGAGGCAGTGTGCCCCCGTTACCAAATACCATCTAGGTTCCACTTCTCTAGGCAGGCGATACCGAGAATGTACACGGACGTCAGAAAAAGACTCACCGGTGTCCTAAAAAATGCAGTTGTACCCAATGTCCACTTAACCACGGACATGTGGACAAGTGGAGCAGGGCAGGGTCAGGACTATATGACTGTGACAGCCCACTGGGTAGATGTATGGACTCCCGCCGCAAGAACAGCAGCGGCGGCACCAGTAGCAGCATCTCGCAAACGCCAACTCTTTCCTAGGCAGGCTACGCTTTGTATCACCGCTTTCCAGAATACGCACACAGCTGAAAACCTCTTACGGCAACTGAGGAAGATCATCGCGGAATGGCTTACCCCAATTGGACTCTCCTGTGGATTTGTGGCATCGGACAACGCCAGCAATATTGTGTGTGCATTAAATATGGGCAAATTCCAGCACGTCCCATGTTTTGCACATACCTTGAATTTGGTGGTGCAGAATTTTTTTAAAAACGACAGGGGCGTGCAAGAGATGCTGTCGGTGGCCAGAAAAATTGCGGGACACTTTCGGCGTACAGGCACCACGTACAGAAGACTGGAGCACCACCAAAAACTACTGAACCTGCCCTGCCATCATCTGAAGCAAGAAGTGGTAACGAGGTGGAATTCAACCCTCTATATGCTTCAGAGGTTGGAGGAGCAGCAAAAGGCCATTCAAGCCTATACAATTGAGCACGATATAGGAGATGGAATGCACCTGTCTCAAGTGCAGTGGAGAATGATTTCAACGTTGTGCAAGGTTCTGATGCCCTTTGAACTTGCCACACGTGAAGTCAGTTCAGACACTGCCAGCCTGAGTCAGGTCATTCCCCTCATCAGGCTTTTGCAGAAGAAGCTGGAGGCATTGAAGAAGGAGCTAAAAGGGAGCGATTCCGCTAGGCATGTGGGACTTGTGGATGCAGCCCTTAATTCGCTTAACAAGGATTCACGGGTGGTCAATCTGTTGAAATCAGAGCACTACATTTTGGCCACCGTGCTCGATCCTAGATTTAAAGCCTACCTTGGATCTCTCTTTCCGGCAGACACAGGTCTGCTGGGGTTGAAAGACCTGCTGGTGACAAAATTGTCAAGTCAAGCGGAACGCGACCTGTCAACATCTCCTCCTTCACATTCTCCCGCAACTGGGGGTGCGAGGAAAAGGCTCAGAATTCCGAGCCCACCCGCTGGCGGTGATGCAGGGCAGTCTGGAGCGACTGCTGATGCTGACATCTGGTCCGGACTGAAGGACCTGACAACGATTACGGACATGTCGTCTACTGTCACTGCATATGATTCTCTCAACATTGATAGAATGGTGGAGGATTATATGAGTGACCGCATCCAAGTAGGCACGTCACACAGTCCGTACTTATACTGGCAGGAAAAAGAGGCAATTTGGAGGCCCTTGCACAAACTGGCTTTATTCTACCTAAATTGCCCTCCCACAAGTGTGTACTCCGAAAGAGTGTTTAGTGCCGCCGCTCACCTTGTCAGCAATCGGCGTACGAGGTTACATCCAGAAAATGTGGAGAAGATGATGTTCATTAAAATGAATTATAATCAATTCCTCCGCGGAGACATTGACCAGCAGCAATTGCCTCCACAAAGTACACAGGGAGCTGAGATGGTGGATTCCAGTGGGGACGAATTGATAATCTGTGAGGAGGGGGATGTACACGGTGATATATCGGAGGGTGAAGATGAGGTGGACATCTTGCCTCTGTAGAGCCAGTTTGTGCAAGGAGAGATTAATTGCTTCTTTTTTGGGGGGGGTCCAAACCAACCCGTCATATCAGTCACAGTCGTGTGGCAGACCCTGTCACTGAAATGATGGGTTGGTTAAAGTGTGCATGTCCTGTTTTGTTTATACAACATAAGGGTGGGTGGGAGGGCCCAAGGACAATTCCATCTTGCACCTCTTTTTTCTTTTCTTTTTCTTTGCATCATGTGCTGATTGGGGAGGGTTTTTTTGGAAGGGACATCCTGCGTGACACTGCAGTGCCACTCCTAGATGGGCCCGGTGTTTGTGTCGGCCACTAGGGTCGCTAATCTTACTCACACAGTCAGCTACCTCATTGCGCCTCTTTTTTTCTTTGCGTCATGTGCTGTTTGGGGAGGGTTTTTTGGAAGGGACATCCTGCGTGACACTGCAGTGCCACTCCTAGATGGGCCCGGTGTTTGTGTCGGCCACTAGGGTCGCTAATCTTACTCACACAGCTACCTCATTGCGCCTCTTTTTTTCTTTGCGTCATGTGCTGTTTGGGGAGGGTTTTTTGGAAGGGACATCCTGCGTGACACTGCAGTGCCACTCCTAGATGGGCCCGGTGTTTGTGTCGGCCACTAGGGTCGCTAATCTTACTCACACAGCTACCTCATTGCGCCTCTTTTTTTCTTTGCGTCATGTGCTGTTTGGGGAGGGTTTTTTGGAAGGGACATCCTGCGTGACACTGCAGTGCCACTCCTAGATGGGCCCGGTGTTTGTGTCGGCCACTAGGGTCGCTAATCTTACTCACACAGCTACCTCATTGCGCCTCTTTTTTTCTTTGCGTCATGTGCTGTTTGGGGAGGGTTTTTTGGAAGGGCCATCCTGCGTGACACTGCAGTGCCACTCCTAGATGGGCCCGGTGTTTGTGTCGGCCACTAGGGTCGCTAATCTTACTCACACAGCTACCTCATTGCGCCTCTTTTTTTCTTTGCGTCATGTGCTGTTTGGGGAGGGTTTTTTGGAAGGGCCATCCTGCGTGACACTGCAGTGCCACTCCTAGATGGGCCCGGTGTTTGTGTCGACCACTAGGGTCGCTAATCTTACTCACACAGCTACCTCATTGCGCCTCTTTTTTTCTTTGCGTCATGTGCTGTTTGGGGAGGGTTTTTTGGAAGGGACATCCTGCGTGACACTGCAGTGCCACTCCTAGATGGGCCCGGTGTTTGTGTCGGCCACTAGGGTCGCTTATCTTACTCACACAGCGACCTCGGTGCAAATTTTAGGACTAAAAATAATATTGTGAGGTGTGAGGTATTCAGAATAGACTGAAAATTAGTGTAAATTATGGTTTTTGAGGTTAATAATACTTTGGGATCAAAATGACCCCCAAATTCTATGATTTAAGCTGTTTTTTAGTGTTTTTTGAAAAAAACACCCGAATCCAAAACACACCCGAATCCGACAAAAAAAATTCGGTGAGGTTTTGCCAAAACGCGGTCGAACCCAAAACACGGCCGCGGAACCGAACCCAAAACCAAAACACAAAACCCGAAAAATTTCAGGCGCTCATCTCTAGTTAATATTAGTTACTGTTTATAACAAATTGAATTTTATATCACACCATGTGTACACACCTTAAGGTTACAAGTTGGTGCAAGATTTACAGTTGTTTCTGCTCTGGACAAGGCTTAAAATGATTATTTTTAAAAAAATTTAAATTATTTCACTGATTTTGTCCTGTATCCAGAACTAGTTATAAGAATTAAAAAATACTACAAGAAAAAAGGTGCTCATACTGCGTCCTACTGAGTACCAACAGACGTGAGCCTGGGTAATTAGTACCCACCCCCTTCCCTTCCTCTCGGCGCCACTGCTCATACTGCGTCCCACTGAGTGCCAGCAGAAAAAGCATTGCTGTAACTATTCCTGTTCTTTGCAATAGTGGTTAAATAGACTTTAATCTGTGTTTCTCCATGGATATCGACATATGTATGGTTAATATTATTTATAGTACATTCATTGACAGATTAATTTATGAGTATTTGTATATCTATATATACTGTAATTTATAAATGATAAATCCATGTTCTCAGCCTGGAAATAGTAAACTTTTCTTACAATTGTTATCAAAGGATATATAGTCTAGAGGGCCTATCAAATCTCTTCATATTTGCATTTAGTAATAATACTGGGCTTTGTTGCGGCAGTATAACAATATATCACCTGTAGACTATGAAAGCGATGTTGAAACATTTTATAAAATTAGATTGCTTACATGAACATTTCCAATATGTGTCTAGTGACTGACCCCAACAAGCTACCTCCTAATTAACAAAAGCTCCAAAAGTAGTGTTGCAATAGAAGAAAAAGCTCAAATGAAGCACTACACATGTATGTTTACTGTTGCATGTCTTATCTGTGTATGAATCTATCAATGTGCAGCCTGTACAAAGCATTTGTTGTTACCTAGGAAACAGCACAGCAATTAAAGATGCTCTAGCATTCGATCTGCCCGATACCATGCAATGCAGAGATATAGCACCTTTACAAGCAATGTCTTTTTTCTCTACAGCATAGGACAAACAGAGAAAAGGTCTAAGCACCTTGTTGAATAGTCAGTGTCGGTCTGTATGGTGCATCTTTTCTCTAAGCACTGAATAAAAGTCAATAAGAGGGCAGGATGGAGATCCAAAGTGACTTCTAACATCCATAACTATGTATGATGGTGGCCATTATATCGACCAGACATCAACAATTACAATGGATAACTTGCAGATATAATTCACAGGAGTTTATAGGTTAACTTGACTTGTGTATTATAATAGTGGTAAAAAGCGAACTATTTGTCTTTATACGTTTATCAATATTCCCAGAAAGGACCACTGTAGAATAATTTAATAACATGCTGACAAGACCGACAGATTACACTATTTCATTAAAAGCATTTGGTAATAATAAAAATTAAAAAAAGAAAATCCCCAGTAAAGCTCTGCATAACTGAACTGCAAGTAGGGGTGGTGTAACCAGGGCGCCCTCTTTCTGTGGTATTTGTGTGAAGACCAAAACAATGATCCCTTTAAACCAATGTGATGGTTAACTAAGTTGAATTATGTAGGTATGAATTCCAGCAGGTATCCCATAAAAATAGATATAATTTAATACAATGAAAATTCACATACATAACAATAAAAGCATACCATAAAGGTAAGCTAGGAGCCGCAGGTGTATAGGGTGGCAGGGTGATCGAAGATACACCCTGCTCAGGCTCCTAAGCTTACTGACGGGTTGTGAGCTCCTGGATAGTTGTTGGTAAATGTTCAAAACATCTCAGGTAACAATTCAAATTAAATGGAAAGCATACCGGGGAGGCAGCTAAGGAGCCGCAGGTGTTATAATAAGCAGGGTGGTCCAGACTTCACCCTGCTCTGGCTCCCAAGCTAACCACAAGGCAGATGTAAACTGTGCTATGGATAGGCGTAATGAGCCGACGAACGCGCCACCGCGGTACTGGAAGTGACGCGGTGGTTTGCGTTCCAACGACCGGAAGTGACGCATTGTTTGCGTGTCACCGACGGTATTCGTGCAGAGAGTAGCTTGTACAGCAGCTTGGAGATGGTTATAAAAATTACAGTGGGAGACAAGAAGATGAGGCTATTCAGGAGAGGAGTGAAATCTCGAAAATAAATGATGGTGGTAGTTAATACCAAAATGAGTGGATGTCTAGGTTAAGTTCACGTAATGTCCTCCACGTAGTTCACTATAATTATTGATGAAAATCTATGGTGGTGGTTAATACTATATTCGGTGAATAATTTAAGTAAGGTGCATATGATATCATAATTAATGATTAGTGCGTGTCGGTTTAGACACATAACGAGCATATATGGTGTTCTGTCACATTCTAAGTCGAAGTTGTCCCAAAGAAAAGGTTATGTCATCACCAGAGTTGTCCATAGTTTGTCTTCATTCCAATTGTAACTCCACAGGTCCCCGTGATGAAAAAAATGGGGAAATAAAAATAGGTTAGGCAAAGCCTATTTAGGAATCTTGTTGAAGTACAGGATGACAGATGGAATAAATGTGCTACTGTAAAAACCACTTGAGTTCAAAGTCTTTATTAAGACCTTTAGGACATAGGGACTGAAGTTTGAAAATCAGTTTAATTTCCGCCTTTGCAAGATTTTTTTCCGTGTTTCTGTCGCGCCAGGTGGATTTTATGTGCTGTAGTCCCAAAAATTTCTTTATTGAGGTGTATGAACATTTGTGTACAGATTTAAAATGTTCCGACAGATTGTGGGTCAGGAGACCTTTTTTTATATTACGTAGATGTGCGCCGAGTCGTGTTTTCAATGCTCTCGATGTGCGTCCAATGTATACATTCCCGCAGGTGCATTCTACTAAATACACGACATTGCTGGTGTGGCAGGTAATGAAATCCTTGATTTTGAAATCAATGCCGTTAAAGGTGATCTCTGTGTATTTTGATGTATCGGTTTTAATGAGTCGGCAAGGGAGACAGAGTCCACACCTGTGAAAACCACTTGTTCTGACGGGATTATTGTTTTGGGGTAGGGCACTCCGGACAAGTTTGTTCTTCAAATTTGCCGCCTTCCGGTAAATGAACGTGGGTTTTTTAGGGATGATGTTCTTTAATGTGTCGTCCATGCATAGCAGATTCCAATGTTTTCTGATGATGAGTTCCATTTTTTTATATTGGTGGTCGTATCCTGTGATGAATGACCATTGTGAATGATTGGAGAATTTGTCGTTGTTCTTCTTCTGTTTCTTATTGTGGATGAGGGAGGTCCTGTCTTTATTCATTGTTTCTGTCTGAATAGTTTCTAAATTTTCAGGTTGATAACCTTTTTCAATGAAGGCGTTTTTGAGTTCGTTAATTTGGGACCTGCAGACGGTGTCCTCACTGCAGTTTCTCCTTATACTTAGAAATTGGCCCTTTGGTTTGCCGTTGAGCCAATTTATATGATGCTCACTTTCTTTATTGATGTAATTGTTTGTATCCGTAGGTTTTTTGTAGGTTTTCGTTTGGATGATGTCATCCTTGATATAAATGGTGAGATCAAGGAAGTTGATTTCAGTCTGGCTGTTTTCAAATGTAAGGACAATGTTTCTATCATTTTGGTTGAGGTGTTCGCAAAATAAGGTTAGACTGTCCCTGTCCCCTCTCCAAAAAAATAAGGCGTCGTCTTATTGTTCATACACCTCAATAAAGAAATTTTTGGGACTACAGCACATAAAATCCACCTGGCGCGACAGAAACACGGAAAAAAATCTTGCAAAGGCGGAAATTAAACTGATTTTCAAACTTCAGTCCCTATGTCCTAAAGGTCTTAATAAAGACTTTGAACTCAAGTGGTTTTTACAGTAGCACATTTATTTCATCTGTCATCCTGTACTTCAACAAGATTCCTAAATAGGCTTTGCCTAACCTATTTTTATTTCCCCATTTTTTTCATCACGGGGACCTGTGGAGTTACAATTGGAATGAAGACAAACTATGGACAACTCTGGTGATGACATAACCTTTTCTTTGGGACAACTTCGACTTAGAATGTGACAGAACACCATATATGCTCGTTATGTGTCTAAACCGACACGCACTAATCATTAATTATGATATCATATGCACCTTACTTAAATTATTCACCGAATATAGTATTAACCACCACCATAGATTTTCATCAATAATTATAGTGAATTACGTGGAGGACATTACGTGAACTTAACCTAGACATCCACTCATTTTGGTATTAACTACCACCATCATTTATTTTCGAGATTTCACTCCTCTCTTGAATAGCCTCATCTTCTTGTCTCCCACTGTAATTTTCATAACCATCTCCAAGCTGCTGTACAAGCTACTCTCTGCACGAATACCGTCGGTGACACGCAAACAATGCGTCACTTCCGGTCGTTGGAACGCAAACCACCGCGTCACTTCCGGTACCGCGGCGGCGCGTTCGTCGGCTCATTACGCCTGTCCATAGCACAGTTTACAGGTGCTTATCCCCACCACCCTAGTCCATCATCATCTCACCTATTATAGGCTTTGCATGCTATTAAATTAGCCGTTTACACCGCGATGTCACTTCCGGTTTCGCACTTCCGGTCTGGGTCACTTCCGGTTGCCCGGCTGGACGTTACTTCACCTCCTCTTTACTATAATCATCTAGTAATTCACTTTTTTGCACTTTATGCTCATCCCTATGAGCATTAACACATTAACACACCATAAATCAGCATCATTATTTGCCAAAGGAACCATTATGATCATTTCCGGCTTCAGTGACCTATGACCCGGAACTATCCTCCCACCATCTTTAAAAGCCATCACTGGGACAAGCCACTCCATCAAGCACTGAGGAAGAGATTGGATATCTCGAAACGCGTTGGTTATCTGGATCCAAGAAGGAACTGGAACTTTTCATCTTTCTGGACATCTGCCTTGTGGTTAGCTTGGGAGCCAGAGCAGGGTGAAGTCTGGACCACCCTGCTTATTATAACACCTGCGGCTCCTTAGCTACCTCCCCGGTATGCTTTCCATTTAATTTGAATTGTTACCTGAGATGTTTTGAACATTTACCAACAACTATCCAGGGGCTCACAACCCGTCAGTAAGCTTAGGAGCCTGAGCAGGGTGTATCTTCGATCACCCTGCCACCCTATACACCTGCAGCTCCTAGCTTACCTTTATGGTATGCTTTTATTGTTATGTATGTGAATTTTCATTGTATTAAATTATATCTATTTTTATGGGATACCTGCTGGAATTCATACCTACATAATTCAACTTAGTTAACCATCACATTGGTTTAAGGGGATCATTGTTTTGGTCTTCACACAAATACCACAGAAAGAGGGCGCCCTGGTTACACCACCCCTACTTGCAGTCTTTTGTCTCATTTTTGGGGGAAGAGGGAAACCCCAGAGGTGTACCCTAGGCTGCCCACTGTTCTTTCAAGCGCCCAATAAGATTTCTCACATCCTTTTCAGCAAATCTGCATAACTGAACGCCTGAAATAAAAAAGGAAAAAACATTTACACTCTTTAGAAAGTAAAAACTGAACTTTCAGCATCCACTATAACATTTTCATAAGGCATCGTGTATTCAGGAGGCATGTGATGTCAATTGCAAAGCTTGTCCCTGCTAAACTCTTCCCCTTTCCCAGCAACCTCACCAGGGAGGGATTATATCATTAAACAGTCCCACTGCCTTGTATAACAAGAAATCATTTTCTGCCTATTCAGATAGACCACTAATGCCATATGAAATTTAAAAAGGTAGGATTAGAATACAACCATTATGAACTACATGTCACCAGCTATACCTTTCCAATGCCAGATTTATAGGTAAGCGCGTTACTGCGACAACTGTTATTTGTTTCAGAGCTTCCAATGCGAATACTGGTAGCAAATTCAAATGGCTCTATTAACATGGAAGATCCCAGAAGGCTAAACCACAGCAGTGTGTGGGAGCTGCAGATACCACGGCCCTGTGTAGACAACAAATATTTCATTTTACACCTAATTGTTTATTATTTTTATTAAGTAAATAGGGGAAGGCTATGATGCATGAATAATGCCTAGACTGTGTCCTTCCTCTGCATTGAGACACTCAACAATAATCATGTTCTACCAGCAGCCTATTCTCCAGCCTAGAGGAGGATGGGGACACCAACCCTCTGGGTAAGGGAACAGTTTACCCTTCCTGACAAATGCAGAGTGGTGCATTTATCAATGTATAAAATGGAATATTATTATTATTAGCACCAGAATGCAGACCAAAGCCAGTACCCCTCCTTATCCAACCTGCCCTTCCCCCTCCCCGGAAATAGTATGGACTCCTGCCCATAACATCTCATGTTCTATTGCTATGGGAAACAAAAATGAAGATGTACAAACATGGCAAAAAGTCTTTAATTATGGTAACATCTATTCAATAATAAAGGCAAGCTGGGGAGTATTGGAATTGGATATTAATATATCATATTGGTATAATGTAAACCTCAGACATACTTAATATAGATGTAGAACACGTGATATACTGCACATGCACATAAAGCTTTAGTTATTTATCCTTTAAATATCCTGGGAGCAATCAGCTTCACAAAACAATACAACCATTGATATTACACCGACAGGTTCCCCATCACTCCCACTTTTATACGCCACTGAATGTATGGCCAAGCCAAAGTCTAAATATTAACATAACAAGTTATTTAATTACCATAATTTGGTCCTTCTGTTAATTTTTTTAGGACTAATAACATGGCCCTTTAGGTGTCTCCCAAAAATACAAGACAAACTGTAAATATAATCTGCCAAACATTATGTACACTTGTCATTTGCACTGTGGTGGAGCTATAGTGTGTGTTGAACTAATATTTGGCCCATCAATTTGTTAACTAGTTATACCACATATGCATGTAGTGCCTCATGGCTCATTGTGGTCATTAGTTCCTAGATAATGGAAAGGCTGAGTTCCTATCAATATTGGCAGAGCAGAGAAATGGCTGCTGCATTGAGCATTAAAAAAACAGTTTTCAAGAAAAAGTGCAATTTTGTTGCGTTGTACTGTCATGTGTTTTAACAACTGTGGATGTGTAAGGTAAAAAAAAATCTTTTTTTCTCAGTGCAGATTTTTGCTATATTTCTGAATCTATGAATAATTTTCTTATGCATGTTCTTTTATTATTATTTTTATTACCGTAACAAAAGCAATGCTTTCTCCCACAATGGCGCTTATCACATAAATAATAAATAGTCCTTACTCCAATGGATTCTGAGAATGAAAGAATTCCAGGGTCCCTTTTATCATAACATGAATTAGTTCTTATCTGCGTTCGGTCCACCAATGTAGTCACTGTGGTATATCCAATCTCAAAAGGAAGAATGGAAAAATCTAGTGCAATATTGTCTGAACCAATTAAGCAGAAAAAGGTATTTATTTCATTACACTCACAATAAAAACATAAAAAACAGGCATATCACCACAAATTGTGGATGGAGATATTCACAAACGGCAGGTTCCACTCTAATTGCCAGACCCAGATCGAATAGGGTGGAGAGATCGAAAGCCCAGGCTGCTGGTGAGAAACAATTCGAGGTATAACTTCACTTAATCCACTATTTGCCATAGGAGTTGAAAGAATCCCGGGCTTTCGATCTCTCCACCCTATTCGATCTGGGTCTGGTAATTAGAGTGGAACCTGCCGTTTGTGAATATCTCCATCCACAATTTGTGGTGATATGCCTGTTTTTTATGTTTTTATTGTGAGTGTAATGAAATAAATACCTTTTTCTGCTTAATTGGTTCAGACAATATTGCACTAGATTTTTCCTTTCTTCCTTTTGAGATTGGATATACCACAGTGACTACATTGGTGGACCGAATGCAGATAAGAACTAATTCATGTTATGATAAAAGGGACCCTGGAATTCTTTCATTCTCAGAATCCATTGGAGTAAGGACTATTTATTATTTATGTGATAAGCGCCATTGTGGGAGAAAGCATTTCTTTTGTTACGGTGTTATTATTGTGGTGAATTAGTGAAGCACCATTTTTTTCCCATAGGCTGCAACTCACAGCTAGCGCTTTCAAGATCACCAGTCTTTGTTGTATTATTTTTATTGCCATCAGCAACAGTACATTTTTTACTTCAATTTAAAACCGAATATGCTATGTTTCTACATATGTTTGCAAAAAAACAAACATGCGAGAATTTAAAAGTACAGCTTGTTTTGCACATATATATGTATGAATATATGAATCATGTCTGAACATGTCCCAATTTGTTTTTACAGCAACAAAGCAAGAACATGCCCTTATTTTAAACATGTGATTTGTTTTGGATTTTTCAGTGACAAAGCTTAAATTGAGCCAATGCAAAGACAATAAAAAATCCAGGGTAATTTCTAAAAATATTCACTATGCACTGTTGTATAATATAAATTAGAATTTTCTAAATGCTGTTTAATTTTTAATAAAAAAAGAAAAAAGGCTATTTGGTATTGCTGTTAAATATTCCGCATGGGCTTGAAAAACTTATGAATGTTTGCAAGATAATAGTTAACATCTGTTTTAAGACAAATAACATGTGTCTATTGTGAAATTTTCACCATTGCATTACTTGTGATTTCTCACATATCAATACATCCATTCATTCTAATAGCCTATCATGTACTTTAACAACTGGGAATGTGTAAGAGTCATATTTCTGTGTACCTTACTATGATAATAGCTATTTACATTTTTATTGCTCCCCCACCCTCATCCCCTGTGAAACCACTTTCATTCATACTGCACTCTGCAACATACTGGGAGTTTTCAAACCGAGTATGAATTGCTGTTGCACAGAAAAGTTTCTGCATTCAGCTGGCTACTTTTGTACTGCTATTTACATTGTTTCATTGTTAATATTACATTCCCTTCTTGTTTACACAAACAATATTTTAGAGGATTGATATAAGGGGAAAAAAAGACAATCTGGGTTACAAGTGCTGACAGGTATGTTTATTGCTTGCAGATAATATATTTTAAATACAAACTTTAGCTAATGAGATTATTTCATTCTATACTCCAGTTCTTCTATTTAAACTAAATGTGTTTTAGTAACTTGGAAAGATGTCAAAGGACTTTGCAGTACATAGTATTCTTGAGAATCATATAGTGGCTGAAATCAGCTCTTCTCCAATCCCTAATATAGTGGGAATACTTTATTCTGATAATTTACCTTTTGAAGTTCAAAGAATGTTGCTAATCAGACTGGTTGAAGTAACTGAAAAAGATATGCCATCTTTATCTTGTAAGATTCTTTTGTGTCAGCAGTACATGTATTTTTAAAAACCTGTGACATATAACTTGAAAACAATATACACAAGGACTCCTGGACTGTCTAAGAATTAATTTTGATATCAAATTTGGTGCTGAGAGTCCTTATCTGAAGCAACACAGCTTGTAAGCAGTTTTTATTAGATCAGACATGGCTAATAAAAAAACCTAGAAAAAAATATAAATGTTAGATTAAGTTTATATGAAGTTTAAATAAAATTTATTACATTTATATTGGCTAATAAAAAAAACATGCAAAAAGAAAAAAAATCTAAACTTTATATTAAGTTTATATAAAGTTTATATTAAATGTATTACATTTATATAAACTTTATATTAAATTTATATAAACTTAATATAAAATTTGTATAAAGTGGGCAGAGCAACTGTCATATTGAGAGTGATATTATGTATGTTTATACACAGTGTGTCTGTCAATATACATTGAAATAAGGGGTGGGGAACCTTCACCTTCAGCTCTTGTTGAACTGCACATACCAGCTTGCCCTGCAACAGTTTTGCTTCGTTGTTGGTGTAAGCGTTTTGCTATATATTCACTAAGCAGGAATAACCCTATTCAACCCAATTTATTAAAAGGTAAGAAACCCTCTAAATGATATGTTTTAATCGTTATAAACAGAAACTAATATTCAGACCATCAATTTGTTAACTAGTTATGCCACAGAGTCATGCAGTGCCTCATGGCTCATTAAGTTATTTAGTTCCTAGATAACAGAAAGGCAGAATTCTTATCAATATTGATGCAGAGATAATGGCCAATACAGCAAGCTACCAAAAGGTACAATTAAATAATAAAGAAAATTTAATAAGTTCTATAAAACACCAAGTTTGCAAGAAAATATCTTGACAAGATTCTGAACTGCAGTCTTAAAAAGTTATTAAAAAATGGCCCCAATCATAGGGGGAAGATGCAATTTAAACAAAACATTTTTCCCAAAGCAGCGCATCGACACTAGCCACATGCATTGAGAGTGGAGCTAAAAGCCAATGTTTCTGTTTAGTGGGAAAAAAATGTAAAATAAAAAATAAATAACATTTAATTGAAACAATAAATGTGTTAAACAATGCTTTATTCTAAAATGTGGCATGTTTTAAGGTTTTTCTACAATTACTGAAATCCTGAGAGGGTTGCACGGTGCTGTAAGCATTTTGAAGTCGGGATAACCCAGTACTGTGATTATCCAGTTCAAACCAATTTACCAAAAGGGTTACAGAAGAGAAACTTTCTAAATGATATATTTTAATAGTAATAAACAGAAACTAATAATCACCCCATCAAATTGCTATAAACAGTAAGTAATATTAATCCCATATATTTGTTAACTAGTTATGCCACAGCGATATTTAGTGCCTCATGGCTCTTGAAGCCATCATTTTTATCTGTTGGGTAAACTTTGGTAGAATAGTCAAACAATAATTTTGTCATTTTCATAATATATACATTATATTTTTCATTGTACACACACAATAATATAAAAAAACACATATTTGACATGAAAATTTAAAAACAGTAACTAATAATAAACAGTAACTAATAATCATCCCATCAATTTGTTATATGCAGTAACTAATGTTAACCCCATCAATTTGTTAACTAGTTATGCCACAGAGGCATGTAGTGCCTCATGGCTCTTGAAGCCATCATTTTTATATGTTGGGTAAACTTTGGTAGAATAGTCAAACAATCATTTTGTCATTTTCACAATATATATATATTATATTTTTCATTGTACACACACACAATAATAGCAAAAAACAAACACATATTAGACATGCAAATTTAAAAACACAGTTTTGTTTTGCAATGCATGTATTTGTATGAACTAGAAAAAAATATAGGAACCATGTTTTAATCAAATTACACGTTTTATAAAAAAAACTGGCAATATACTACATACTTCTTAATAAAATCTACATGTGGTTTCACACAATGAGAGCTTTATGATATCAATTTGATATATTGACCTCTACACTCACAAAGACGGATAGATTACTTCGCTAATTAGGTGTCCGTCTATTTTAAAATGCTCAGATTGCCTCAGGTCCTAACCCAGGAAACAGACCCCATCAAAGTGATATCAAAGTAGGGCGTGGTGACCTGTTAAAATCAATGAAGTTTGATAAAAAGTTGTACTATATCTAAAACTGTCCTGGGCTGTGCAGAAACTGCACAAACTTTTGTTTGTGCAGCTCACCGCACAGCCGATTGCACCCCTGCAAAGCGCTTACCCCTTCCCCTGTAGGCGGCGATTACCTGGTCGCATCAGTGCAAAAAATAGCCTGCGTGCGACCAGGTCTGAATTAGGCCCACAGTTTGTTACTGTACTTAAGGCAGAATGGCAAAACATACTGCCTGCTGTTGTACTGAAACTTTTGGACAGTTTGCAAAAAGGATTTCTGCAGTAATCACTGCATGTGGAGGACCTACAAAGTACTGTCATCAATAAAATCTCTATCTATTTCGCTGTCAGTGTCCAATCACTCCACATAGTGTATAAAATAACATTATACATGTTAATCGAAGCAACACGCAAAATGTGTTAATAGGGATATACAGTATGTGATCTTTGATTAAATGATATTAAGAGTAAGCCATTATTGTGAATTTAAATTGCTACGTACCAATCAATGAACCAGAAATTATTCAAACTAACTTAACTTAAAACTGATATTCTGGCAAATCATGAGCAGAAGGCAAGACAGAGAGCAAATGACTTGTTCTAACATTGCCAGATGCCCAGTAAGTGTGCAGAGATAAAACAGGTGCACTAGAGATGAGCGGGTTCAGATCTCAGAGATCCGAACCCCCCCGAACTTCACCCACCAGACTCGGATCCCAGAATCAGGAAAAACATCATCATCCCACTGTCGGATTCTTGCAGGTTTTGGATTCCATAAATAGAGGCATGATTTGCCACCATTTTCACTCTGGACTTGGAGAGTGAGGGAGACAGACCTCTGTCACTCTGTGGTTATTGGTGTCAGGTGGGGTCAGTGTGTGCACTCTAGAGGTGCTGTCCTGTGTGCTGTTCGGGGTTCTTTCCTGTCACTATGGTGTCCTGTCACTGTGCTGCAGCTGTACATGGGTGTTGCTGTCTTGTATGCTGTAAAAATACATGGGTGCTGTGAAAATATAATACAGAGATGCTGGTTCTGTCCTTTATGCTTTAAAAAAGGTATAGGGGTGTTGTAAAGGTACACTGGCCCTGTCTTGTATCCTGTAAATTTAGAGGGATGCTGTGAAAATAAATGTACACTGGCCCTGTATTGTATGCTGTAAAAATACAGGGGTGCTGTGAAAATAAAGGTACACTGGCTTTGTCTTGTTTGCTGTAAAAATACAGGGGTGCTGGCCCTGTCCTGTTTGCTGTAAAAATTCAGGACTGCTGTGAAAATAAATATAAACTGGCCCTGTCTTGTATGCTGTAAAATGACAGGGGTGTTGCTAAAATACAGGGATGCTGTCCCTGTCCCTTATGCTGTAAAAATACAGGAGTGCTGTGAAAATATATGGGTGCTGATTCTGTTATGTATGCTGTAAAAATACAGGGTTGTTGTAATGGTACACTGACCCTGTCTTGTATGCTGTAAAAATACAGGGGTGCTGTGAAAATACAGGGGTGCTGGTTCTGTCCTGTATGCTGTAAAAAATACAGGGATGTTGTAAAGGTACATTGGCACTTTCTTGTATGCTGTAAAATTACAGGGGTGCTTTGAAAATAAATGTACACTGGCCCTGTCTTGTATGCTGTAAAAATACAGGGGTGCTGTGAAATTAAGTGTACACTGGCCCTGTCCTGTATGCTGTAAAAATACAAGGGTGCTGTGAAAATAAATGTAAACTGGCCCTGACCCATATGCTTTTAAAATACAGGGGTGCTGTGAAAATAAATGTACAATGGCCCTGTCTTGTATGCTGTCAAAATACAGGGGTGCTGTGAAATTAAGTGTACACTATTCCTGTCCTGTATGCTGTAAAAATACAGGGGTGTTGTGAAAATAAATGTACACTGGCCCTGTCCCATATGCTGTAAAAATAGAGGGGTGCTGTGAAAATAAATGTACACTGGCCCTGTCTTGTATGCTGTAAAAATACAGGGGTGCTGTAAAAATAAAGGGGCACAGTTCTGTGGGCTGTAATAATAAAGGAGTGCTGTCCTGTGAAATGGAGAACAAAAATTTGAAGGAAAAAATAGTGAAAGATCAGGAACCATTTCCAGTTCCTATTAACAGTACTGAAGCTGCTGCTGCCACGAGTCATGACATTGATGATGCAATTCCATCAACGCCGCCTGCTAAGGTCGATGCCCAATGTCATAGAGGGCATGTAAAATCCAAGAAGCAAAAATTAATAACAAAAAAAAAAGAAATTATCTGATGAGAAAGGTAAAATTGGCAATATGCCATTCACAATACAAAGTGGCAAAGAAAGGCTAAGGTATTACAAATCCCCAAAGAGAGTCCAAGTGTGTCCGCGGTTGCAATGTCTAGGCCTGACCTTCCCAAGACTGTATGGGAACAGTAGACTCCTACCATCATTTGCATGCCCTTTGCAAGTGCTGGGAGGAGCACTGCCAGTCCAGTTGCTGATATTGAGATTGAGGATGTCACTGTAGAAGTACTCCAGGATGAAAAGGATATTGGTGTAGCTGGCGCTGAGGAGGAAGTTGACAATGAGGATTCTGATGGTGATGTGGTTTGTTTGAATAAGGCACCAGTGGAAACAGTTGTTGGTCATGAGATGAAAAAGCCCATTGTCATGCCTGGGAAAAATACCAAAAAATCCACATCTTCGCTGTGGAATTATTTCTCTGTGAGGATGAGGATGTACACTGAAGGGGGTTAGGAATCGAAGGGTGAGGATGACGACAACATCTTGCCTCTGTAGAGCCAGTTTGTGCAAGGAGAGATTAATTGCGTCTTTTTTTGTGGGGGCACCAACAAACCAATCATTTCAGTCATGTGGCAGACCCTGTCACTGAAATGATTTGTTTGTTAAAGTTTGCATGTCCTGTTTATACAACATAAGGGTGGGTTGGAGGGCCTAAGGACAATTCCATCTTGCGCGTCTTTTCTTTGCATGCCACATCATTCCAGGGGTGCTGCCCTATATGGGGTGCTGCCCCTCTGCCCTATCAGTCCAGGGGTGCCGCCCCACTGCAATTTAAGTTCAGGGGTGCTATTGCCTGTGTGCTGTGCTGTGTAATTCTCCAAGGGTGCTGCCTATGCTGTATAAGTCCAGGGGTGTTGCCTATCTGCCGTATAATTCCAGGGGTGCTGCTGTACTTGATCCTAGGTTTAAATTAAAGCCTAGAGCAGAATATGAAACAATCTTCAACATCACAACTATATTTATGTAATCATATAGCAGCAAAGGTGGAAATGGAAATTGCAAGTTTGACAAAGTGTTTTTTAATAAAGTGGGGAGAGACCACATTTGTGGCCAAAGTCAGTCAGACTTAGAAGAGACAGAATCATAATCCAGTGGAACATGACATGGCAACATCTCCTACTTGATTTTCTCTGGCAACTGCAGGAGAAAACTATATTTTCCAAACACACCTATGTCTATATGTTTGCCATATAATTCCAGGGGTGCTTTGTCTGAACCCGCTCATCTGCAGTAGATATATCTCTATACCCAACATTATAGAGAGGTTCTTCTCAATTATTTCATGTTAGGGACTCAAATGAATGGCTTCAATTAGTCAACCTTAATTTTGATTTATTATTAATGTTCTACATTTTGGGATTATTTATTAACAAGATGCACATTTGTTGTACAGGGTTGTTTTCCTTTATTTTGTAAATGTTATCCCCTTAATAATTGTACAGGCTGCGTAGGGTTTTTACAAGACCTTGCAGTGTTAGAAGAACAGAGTTTCAGTGATCTTGCATTGCATGAGCTTTCCATTGCTGCACTAGATGGTACAGGAGTTCCTGTGAGGCACAAACAGTTACTGAATAAGGGCCCAGTATGGAGTCTCATTGTGGCTTACAGCCAGGAAGATATCTGGCTTGCCAAGCTGAGGCATGTTGGTGGCACAGAGGTTAGCATTGCTTCCTCCCACAGTCCTACTTATAATATGAAATGAGTTTGGACTGTGGAGTGGTAAACTCTACTAGGGCAGGGGCTGAATAACAAAAAAACACTGCACAGTCCTGTTTAGTACTACACCAAACCCACCCAAACTCAACTTGCCCCATCCGGGGCTGCTGTGTGGGCTCACAAGGGACTGCTAAAACATTCAAGGGGCTACTTTATTTAAAAATAAAATAGGAATAAAATAAGACACATAGGTATGCTCACATGCATGTAACTGGGGCACACAGGTATGCTCACATGCGTGTAACTGGGAGCTGTGAAAAACAAAAATAAGGAATCTGACATAAAATATGTAAATAAAAATGCAATAAAAAACATGGAAAAATAGAAACCCACGAGATTTTCACAAAATAAGTCTCCAGTCTACGAGGAGGGGGAAATATCCAATCTTGATTCTGTGGTATACACCAGTTTATTTGCATATCTGAGATTATCTTAATTCACAAAAATGGAGAAGGGGATACAAATTCTGAGGCTTTGGCACCTAGTTTTTCAGTTTGTCTAGTAATGTGGTAATTATATATTGGCTTGGTTAAAGACCTTTCTGTTCCGCAATAATATAGGAGTGGAGGTGAAAGCCTGTGTGTTGTTCCTGATTGCGTGTGCCTCTCTAATTTTTAATCACCTTCTTGGCACTGTACTCTTCCTCTTACCTCTACTCATAATGTGAAAAGTCATCAAATATGGAGGTGGTATGTTTGTAGATAACTATGATTTGGAGAACTTGGCGAGATTTTTCCAGGGGGACCACCTGTCGCTGAAATGATGGGCTTATTAAACTGTGCATGTCCTGTTTAAACAACATAAGGGTGGGTAGGAGGGCCCAAGGACAATTCCATTGTGCATCTCTTTCTCTTCTTTGCATTATGTGCACTTTGGGGCCTAGTTTTTAAAACTGCCATCCTGTCTGCCACTGCAGTGCCACTCCTAGATGGGCCAGGTGTTTGTGCCGCCCACTTGTGTCACTTAGCTTAGTTATCCAGCTGCCTCGGTGCAAGCTTTTGACTTAAAAACAATATTGTGACTTCCGGGGGTGGACCAGCTAGCATGGCCACTTTTTAATACAGCTCCTCCAAGCTGCACAAGGAATACTTCCTAATCCTCCCTTTCTGCGGGACCCACTGAAGGGAAACTTGCACCCTCTTGTAGCTGGGACTCCCCTGGTGAGAGGGATACCAATATTGTGGAGGAGACCAGTGAATTGCCCCGGAGTTAGGCCATTGGATGTGATGGCCAGCATGACCTCCAGCGTGGTGCTGGCGCGAATCGGCTTCCACCTGTAGCCCCCGCTGTGACCTGCAGGGACTGGCCGAGTTCTGCCTCTATTAGTCTAAGATTACCGCTCCCTGACTTCATACCTGATCCTGTTCTGCCATGGGGATCCTCGTCACTGTGGGGTGCGTGGAGGCGCGGGCGCATATATATTCCTGCCTGTGACCCCTATCACATGCTGCCGGGGTTGGGAGTGCACTGTCTTCGGCATCCTGCTGACCGCCGCTCACTGATCCCGTGCTCACTCCTGTCCGTGCATGGCAGTGTGGACCTGTTGCCGCTTTGACTCACGAGGCTGAAGCGGGGGTGGACGCCTCGTGCCGTGTGAGAAGACCGAGACGCGTGCCAGGACGGTGCTGCGTCCCATGTATTAATTCCCTGCCTCCGCACCTACCTGGGAGTTTGAGAAGCAGGAGTCCCGATGCAGACTACCCCTGGGGGACACGGCGCCTCTGCCCTGGCGAACAGAAATCTGGACAGTGGCTGGCACTCTGGCATCTCCTAACATTGCCTGTGGACCCGTTGCTGTATGGCCGCAAGCTGTGCTCCTACTGCCGCGGTGGATCTGCTTTTGCCGGGATCGTCCATTCGGCTGGCCGTGTGGAGACCCTGAAACTCTCTCCATGCTGTGGCTTCTGCAACCTCCATTACAACACTGCCACGGCTCCTGCCTGCCTGCATGGGATGGCGTGCTCCCTCCCCCCCAGGTACTAACACTGTGTGTCTACCCCCCTCTTTTTTCCCTTTACTAACAGACTCTAGCTTCTTTCTCTCCTTATACTTTGTTCCATTCCCCCTACTGTGTTTTCCAACTCCCCAACACCATCCTTCCCTACCCATTCCACCTTCCCCTCTGCTCTGATATTATCTCTCCACCTGCATATATCTGCAATTGTGACTACATGGTACAGAGTAGACGTGTTCTCGCCAAAGATCCCTGCTCGGACGGGTACGGTTGCTGTTATAATCCTGGCTGCATGACCTCTCTCTGAACAGTTTCTATTGCGATTACAGGGGACTGCTGGGTGGCTACCACTGGGAAGAGTATAAACTGTTCGTAGCTGGACCCTGCTTTTTCAATCACCTATCCCGGCACTTCCCCTATGTGAAGAGGTCATTTGGTTTATTGGGGTGACTTTCTGTGTTAATTTAACCTGGACTTCTGTTGGGTTTCCCTTACCTGCAGAATTTGATTTATGCCACAGGAACTTTTACTCATTGCTTCCCGGTTCCTATGTTTTCTTTTTCAGGAGTCATGAGATTTTATTATATATAGCTGCAGTGCCACCTTGTGGTTGGATAGTGTATTTTACTTGTTAATTGTTGTTCAATTACTGCCTAACCTTACTTTGACACATATACCTCTTACACTCTTAATCATATAGTATCCCGGAATTAGGGTTATGCGACCTAATTGCAAATGTTTCTGTTACTGTGTCTGAAGTGTGCTTTGTTTTAATAAGGTACATATGCTGATGTGTTGAATTACCTGTGGTCCTTGTGGTATTCTGAAGAGCAGCGGTTTGTATCTCTTCCGTTTCAACTCTTCTACAAGGTACCACTCTCTGACAATTCGATATTTTATGTGAAATGTAAGTGTTCATGTAAACTACAAGGTCTAGTCTGCATACTTTAATAAGACTAGAACACATTTTTATAGAGTCCTCCACCTAACAGTGCATGTGTGCTTGTTCTGCATCTCCTTCCTATTTTGGTCCATAGTGTTATGGACAAATTTTTGGAAAAACATCAATATTCCTCATCAGACATGCCTTCTTCTAATGCGAAATCAGCTTTCAAACGTCAAACTGCCCAAAAGGTAAATGCATCCCATCCCCCAACTCCTCCCTCTCCATCATCCAGAGGGGAGGAGTCTGCCTCTCAGTCGTATCCTCGCAATATTACATTCCCATCGCCAGCTGAAAATGCCAAGGAGGTTTTTAATATGTCAATGCCTCTCATAGATAAGAAGTTCGAGGACTTACATGCTAGGCTGGATACCTCTTTGGCTAAGATAGAAGCGAACACAGCTAGGCTTGATACTCTGGAACAGAGAACCAGTGACACCGAAGACTCTGTACATATTTGGCAACAGGAGCTTGCAACTAAGTCTCAAACTATCCAGGTTATGATGGAGAAACTTGATGATTTAGAAAATGGAAATATGAGATGTAATTTGTGTTTTATAGGCATACCTGAGTCAGTTTTGGATACACAACTGCAGGCCTATGTGAGCGCTCTTATTCCAGTAGCGCTGTGGTTCCCAGATATGGATCCCCCGCTGCCGGTGGAAAGAGCACACAGACTAGGTGCAACGCGCAGGAACAGGGGTGCCCAGCCCAGACCAACTATTGCTAAGTTCCTCGATTACAGGGATAAGGAGAAGGTATTACAGGCATATCACGCTGTTCCTGAACTTAGTGTGGAGGGCCAGAGAATCTTAGTGTTCCAGGACTTTTCGGTCATGGTTTCTCAAAAATGCAAGGCCTTTTCGGAGGTCTGTAGATTTTTGGTAAACAAAAAGATAAAGTTTGCTCTGCTATACCCAGCCAAATTAAGGGTGATTGACAATGGTCGTACCCAGTTGTTCACTGACCCCCAGCTCGCTCCAATGCTAGTGATGAGATTTGATTTATTGGGCCTTCCGTGACATACGGGAACATTTATATAGAGGGGGTCCTGGCGTGGTCTGGCTTTGCGCTTGGGGGAATCAACCCCCACCATTATTACTGACTATGATACTGCGAGGTTAGTGGGAGAGGTTCCTGGGGGGTAGCGGAACACGCCATCGGCCCCTGTTACCGAGTCTTCTTATATGGCTACACTACAAGATTAGACCTTGTTTGTTTGAGGGTTTTTTCTTTGACTTATATTAATGTTATTTTGTAAGTTGTATGTAACCTTGATATGGTTCATGTTTCTAATGTTAAGGTTTTGGATGAAAATGAGCGTCCCCTCCAATGGCGTTGGGGATCCACAGTTGTTTGTTTTGGGCCTGGTGGATGGCCTGGACTTAAACGTTTATATGAAAAATGTTGATGTATTGCTTCAATTTCAGTTTTATGGTAAGTTGACCTGCTCTGTTAATATATTTGGGATGTGGAGATGTGAAGCTGGGGAGGAGGCTGGGGATCGGAGCTCCTAGTATTTGAGACCCGCCCAATATCCCTGCTAGATATAAAAATATTTTTACTTGTGCCCATGGGACGGGGGATGGGTCGGTGCAGTTTCCCTCCTATTTTCTTAACTAATGGCGGTTGATGTTGATGGTACCCATAGTGTCAGGGATAATTCCCACTGTTCCATACTATCCTGGAATGTGGGGGGACTAAATACCCCAATTAAGAGGAAAAAGATCCTCACCCACCTCTGTAGGAAAGGGTTCACTACGGGTGGCCGGCGGTCGGGCTCCCGGCGACCAGCATCCCGGCGCCGGGAGCCCGACCGCCGGCTTACCGACAGCTTGGCGAGCGCAAATGAGCCCCTTGCGGGCTCGCTGCGCTCGCCACGCTACGGGCACGGTGGCGCGCTACGCGCGCCACACTATTTTATTCTCCTTCTATGGGGGTCGTGGACCCCCACGAGGGAAAATAAGTGTCGGTAAGCCGGCGGTCGGGCTTCCGGCGCCGGTATACTGAGCGCCGGGAGCCCGACCGCCGGCAAACAGAAGACCACCCGTAGGAAACATCCCTCTATAACCTTTCTCCAGGAGATTCACTGGAGACAGGGAGATGACTCTACCTTGTGAGTCCCCTGGATAGCGGAGTGTATACAAGCCTCTTACTCTTCTAGTCCAGATGGGTGCCAATTGTATTCCACAGGCACCTGAGATATGAAATCTTACACTCAATAGCGGATACTGAGGGTCGCTATTTAATATTGGATACACTGATAGAGGGTAAAAAATTTACACTAGTGAACTTATATGCACCCGATGTGGTGACTGGAGAGTTTTTGCGCAAGCTCACTCAGGTCTTGGCCAGCAGAGTTAAATACACCCTGGTTGTAGGTGGGGATTTTAACATGGCAGACGATCCTGCACTAGATAAATCTTCCAACGTCATGAGGCCATACACCCCATGCTGGAGATACATTCAGGAAATTAAAGATGTTTTACACTTAAGTGACTCGTGGCGTCTATTACATCAGACTGACAGGACATATAGACATTTATCTAGGTTACATGTTTCACTGTCCCGGATAGACTATATATTGTTATCAATGGAAAAAGTGTACTGGCGCTAGTAGAAGTTTCTCCAATGTTAATAACAAATATGTGGATGAATTAAAACATGTAAATAATTTATTCACTAGACAGTAAATGTGACATATCACTTAAAAACAATAAAATTGGGCATAAATTGAAGCTAAGAATCAAAATAAAAATAGCTGCTAATATGCATCCACATGTGATCCCGTAACTGAATGATGAAGTTCCCTGGGGAATAATGTTGTTTAAATACAGCTGGTGTTACCCATTGTGATGGAGTCCTCCAAGTGCTTGAAAAGTAACAGCAGGCAAGCTGTGATGTTTTGTGCAGAGGCTGGTTCTCTCCAATCGATGCTGTAATGGTGCAGTCCCACAGAGAAAAATTCCAAGGCAAGGAATATTCGTGTTAGAAGTCCATATCTGGATCCTCACAAAGTCGAGTGCATGTGGTGATGGCAGCTTGTCACTTAACGCGTTCCCTAAGTCTTCTGATGAAGCTAGGTGACCATGCCTAGGGAAACGTGTTAAGTGACAAGCTGCCATCACCACATGCACTCCACTGGGAGAAACTAGTGCCAGTACACTTTTTCCATTGTTGTATATACCTTTGGGACTGACAATCCCTTACTGGCAGCAGTGACAGCGCGTCTGGTTTTTGCTATTTATTGTTATAAGACCATCTTCTAGATCAGCTCAAAAGAGCTACTCTAGATGACATAATTATTTCGGACCACGCGCCTGTGGGATTGGAAATATATACTGGTTCCCGTATGGGTGAGGACTGCCTTTGGCGTTTCCCAGGCTATTTGTCTACCTCGGAGGATTTTAAGAAATTCCTACTGCACTCTTGGACTAACTTTGTGGACGACAATAAAGAGCATTGGGATAACTCGGTGCTATTCTGGGAGACATCAAAGGCAGTGTTACGAGGTCATATAATAGGGTAGGTAGCAAAGAAACGGAAAGACAACACAAAAAAATATCATGAGTTGCATGCAGCTATGTCCCATAGTTTTCAGGCGTATACAAATAACCTTGAAACTTCTATTTCACTGTTTCTTTAGTTAAACAGTCTCGACTGGAACCTAAAAAATAATGCAACCTCCTCCACACAATGTGTGTGTTAGGGTGAACACATAAAGGAAAAGATAGTGCAGTGAAACCCTTTTTTAATTAATGATTCTCATCAATCGAATGCACTTACAAACGGTTGTAATTCAATCAGCACGTCTCATATATTCCCATTAGGAACACAGCAGTTGCAGGATCGTCATTAGCCCAGGATAATAATCCAAATGATGTTGAGAATCTAGGAAAATGTGACTACCTCCACATAACCATGTTTTGAGGTTGAGGCACAGACAATAAAAGAAAATATAGTGCGATGATCCTTTTAAAATATGTAAAATTTAATGACATCAAATTAGTATGTGATGAAGCCGAAAGAGTCATACAGAAAAACTCGACCAAAAAGAATAGACATCTTAACCTTACTAAAAAGGAGTTCAATGCTTTAAAATCATTGAAGGAAGATAAAACCCTAATCATAAAACCTGCAGATAAACGGGGGGGGAGTGGTTTTAATGAATAAAGACACCTATATGAAAAATATCCACTCTCTATTGAACGAAGACAATACATACAAAGAATTAAAATGTGACCCTACGGTTAAAATGGAGAAAGCTCTTACGGAACTTACAACAAAAGCATTTGATGATGGCCTTATTTCAAAAAAAGAATTGGAGTTTATAAATATTAAGAACCCATCTATACCCACTATTTATACACTTCCTAAAGTGCATAAAGATCCCTTAAACCCACCTGGTCGGCCCATAATATCCGGCTGTAACAGTCTCACCAGCAATTTGTCGGCCCTAATAGACTCATATTTACAGCCCCTTGTACAGACAACAAAGGCCTATCTAAAAGACACGGGAGATGTCTTGGGTAAATTAGGTGACATAAATTGGAAAGAGAACATTTTTATGTGTAGTGCAGATGTGAAAACACTCTACACAATAATTGATTCAGAGAAGGGCATAACTGCTGTTACCTACTTCCTAAACCAAACTGATATGAATGTAGCACTAAAGCACTTTATCATTGATAGTATTAAGTTCATACTCTCTAATAATTATTTTTATTACGATGGATCTTTTTATCTCCAAATGATAGGAACTGCCATGGGCACCAGGTTCGCCCCCAGTTACGCTAATTTATTCATGGCGTACTGGGAGGAGCACACCATTTGGGCTAATGGTGCTCTGGTGGCGAACCTGGTGTCCTGGCATCGTTTTATAGATGACATCGTTTTTATATGGAGTGGGGATAAAGGATCCCTGGATGATTTCTGTGCCAATTTGAACCTTAATACTATGTCTATTAATCTAACTTTTAATATAAGTAAAGAAGAAATTTGTTTCTTAGACCTCAGTATTTATATTAAAGAAGGTTCAATTCATACTATGACTTATCGAAAGCCCACAGATTGTAATAATTTCATAGAAAGAACGAGTGAACATCACAAAAACTGGTTAGATGGTATTCCCTTTGGTCAGTTCTCTAGGATCAAAAGGAATTGCACAGAACCTAGTGTCTGTGAAAAGCAATTGGATGATCTGACTAAACGCTTTGAAGTAAAGGGTTATTCCTCAAAGATCCTTACAAAAGCGAGAAATAAAATTGACCATGTACAACGGCAGGATTTATTGAATAATAGAAAAATACCATCTACCACTAATAAAGCACAATGGGCCTTTATCACACAGTATAATACATGCCATAGAGATATAGAACGTATTTTTAAAAAGAATTGGAAAGTACTTAAATTAGATACCATCTTGGGACCATGTATACCGGATCAACCGTCTTTTGTATATAGAAAGGCACCTGCATTGAAGGACCATCTTGTAAAAAGTAGCATAGAACCAGAAATAAGACAGAGTATAAGAACTAAGGGTTTCCATAAATGTGGAGATTGTCTGATGTGTAAATCAGTAGAAAATAAACAACGTAAACAAACTGATTTTACCGTAAATGGCGTGGTTTTTCCGATAGGGGAATTCATCACGTGTCACTCCAAGAATGTAATATACATCTTGGAGTGCACTTGTGGTCTATTCTATGTCGGGAAGACCACTCGTTGTTTAAAAGTCAGGATGGCCGAACACGTATATAATATACGCAAAGGTTTGGAAACCCATATGGTTTCGGCACATTTTAAGAAATCTCATAATTCTAAGACATGTCATTTGAAGAATTTTATAGGAATACAACTGATTTTACCCTCATGGCGTAACAGAAATCTAGACGACAGATTGTCTAGGATGGAAATGAGGTGGATTCACCGTTTGGGGACATTGGTACCCAAGGGCCTCAACGGTGATTTCGAAATTAAGTGTTTCCTCACCTAACTATTTCTTTACTTCTCTGTAAGCACTGGTTGTTTGAGCACCTTCTTCTATGCACTTTATTACATGTTTGTATATAATGAGCATTTTCTATTCATGTTTTTAATTATTATGTCTTTTATTTTTTATTGTCTATTTTATGCTTTATGGATTTTAAACGGGACTCATGTACGGACACCTATATATAAAATGATATTCTAATGGACCCGGCCTATATGAGTTTTTAATCTACATCTCGGAATGAGAATATATACTTCCTGAAGACGCTGGAACGCATGCAGAACCATTGGAATCAAATTACGCATGCGCAAGACGCGACGAATGACGGGAAGTATCTTCCGGTATTGTGGAACGCAAAGATACACTTCCGCTTTCGAAATGGAACGCATGACGAACTTCCGGTTCTCAACGGCGCATGCGTGGGATACGTGAATGCCGGAGATTGTCTCTAAACGTTTGCAGGTGTCTGTAATGTGATTAATATGTGTGCTATAAATATGGCACCTATGTAATAGGAACTTTACACTTCTGATGAAGGACCCAACAGGTCAGAAACGCGTTAAGTGTTCCTTTTCCATGTGACTTGGCGGTGATTGCGGTAACTATTCTCTGGTTTGTGATCTCTCTATATCCGGATTGAGAGATCACTTGATCAACCTGCTTTTTCCATCTGGGATTGAACCTGAGGGTGGTTGCTGTTTGTCTACCGGATCACATGGATATGTTTTTATGCTGAATAAATCACGTTTGTTTGTAAGTGCTTTGATGTCATTAAATTTTACATATTTTAAAAGGATCATCGCACTATATTTTCTTTTATTGTCTGTGCCTCAACCTCAAAACATGGTTATGTGGAGGTAGTCACATTTTCCTAGATTCTCAACATCATTTGGATTATTATCCTGGGCTAATGACGATCCTGCAACTGCTGTGTTCCTAATGGGAATATATGAGACGTGCTGATTGAATTACAACTGTTTGTAAGTGCATTCGATTGATGAGAATCATTAATTAAAAAAGGGTTTCACTGCACTATCTTTTCCTTTATGTGTTCACCCTAACACACACATTGTGTGGAGGAGGTTGCATTATTTTTTAGGTTCCAGTCGAGACTGTTTAACTAAAGAAACAGTGAAATAGAAGTTTCAAGGTTGTGCTCCTTTGAGAAAATCCTTAGGGTGATTATCAACCTATCATCTTTTCACTTTAAAGGTGTAATTATATTTTTTCCTTTTGAGCGCCATAGATTTGTGTATAAATTTTTCTTTCATATCTATCTTCTAGTGTTTGTGGATGTACACTATAATACACCAATCTTTGGCTGCACCTGGGGATTAATTGCGCACTAAGTTTCTCACCCCTTTTTCCAGTATACAAATAACCCTTCTGATGGTCTACTGGAAACGTACTTACGAGACAAACAGTTACTTGATGACTTTTTAACAGCTCAGGCACAACAGCGTCTTGATTTCACTAAATTCCATTATTACAAGTGGGGAAATAAAACTGGGAAACTGTTTGCCACTATGTCAAAAGCAAGGAAAAAATGCTCCTTTATTACGGCCCTGAGAGATGTCGCCCAGAATAAAACTTACACTAAGACAACTGAAATACTGTCACACCTTATCAATTTTTATATTGAACTCTATAATCCTATTTCCCCCCAGGAAGAATTGCAGAGAGATTTTATGTCTATGGCTAATCTGCCTACACTTAGTTTAGAACAATGAGAAATGTTGGATGGGGACATTAGGGAAGACGAAATTAGAGCATTCATAACATCATTACAACTAAATAAATCACCGGGACCCGATGAGTTCACTGGGGCATATTACAAAATACCGCATCAAGAATTGATACCGACACTAATTGAACTCTATAACAAAATTTATCGAGAACACCCCGCTTATCCATCATTTTCCCAGGCGTTCACTACTTTAATCCCTAAACCAGACAAAGATCCACTGTTAGCAGATTCATATAGACCCATTTCCCTCTTAAACTCTGATTTTAAAATTTTTACAAAAATCATCGTGAATAGATTACAGTTGATCCTCCCTGACTTGTTAATGGACTATCAGTATGGTTTGTACGGGGCCGCCAGTCGGTTAAGGCCATTCGCACTGCAATAGCGGTGACGGTAGCGTCAAAAAACTCCCCTGCTGTAGAACATATGCTTTTAAGCCTTGACACACACAAGGCTTTTGGCACAGTATCTTGGCATCACTTATTTAGTGTGTTGGATTGCAGAGGATTTAGTGAAGTTTTTGTGGGCATTGTTAAATACCTGTATACTAGCCCGATGATCTCATTGTTGGTTAATGGCAAGCGGGGTCCTCGGATTACTATGCAAAGAGGTACGAGACAGGGTTGCCCCCTGTCGCCCCTTCTCTTTAATCTCTCTATAGATCCCCTCTTCAGAATACTACAAAACTCTACAATCTATACAGGTATCCCAATTGGTGACAAAGAGATAAAACTATCAGCATTCACTGACGATGTGCTCGTGTATATAGGGAACCCCAAGGACTCACTACAGGACATTTTGGATTTGTTAGACAATTTTGGGAAGATTTAGATGTTTTCAGGTTAATCTTTCTAAATCTATAGGGCTCTATTTAAAGCATGGGGTAAAATGCACGAGATGGGGGAGACAGATACCTATAAATTGGGCCAATGCATATATACAGTAACATACTTAGGCATTAAACTTCCTAAATACCCCTCAGATTTATGTAGGTTAAACGTGAAAGAGGTGATAACCTCAATAATGAGAGAATTGGAAGGATGGCACCATTTAATGCTCTTATATTTAGGGAGGGCAAATTTAATAAAAATGTGTACATTCCCTCGACTACTATACATTTTACAATCCCTTCCCATACTGCTCAGTAGAGCGGATATAACACACATAACCAAATTGTTTCAACAATTTATATGGAAGGGAAAAAAGCCTCGCATTGCTATGTATAAATTGCAACAACCAAAATCCAATGGCGGAATTAATTTTCAAAATGTGTCACTTTATAACCGAAGAAACAAAAAAAAAGAAATATTGGAAAGTAGACTCTTTTGTGGGAGCACTCTAATTCAGAGGGTGAAAATATAACATATATAGTACTGGTAAGAACTTTTTTAATAGATAAGTATTAAAATTGAATTTTAGGAGTGATTAAATGTGAACAAAATAGCTTCGCGAAAATATGAAAATAAGTTCTATATCATTGGTGATATCAATATCACAATCTGCGAAATGCCGAAAATTAATATCTGTAGTACTTAAATTATAACCTCATTGCACATTATCTCTCATGTGATATATGACCATAATTTATTCTGCAGATATCCATTTTGGATCATTATTAACGCAGAGAATTAAATCATTGGTCATGTAAAACCGAGTACCAAGTGGTATAAGTGTGAATGACACTATGTTAGGCTGCCAATTTATTGCAGTACCAGGGTGTTCAGAGGTGGTCTCCCATCCTAGTACTAACCCGGCCTTTCACTGCATAGCTTCCAAGGTCAGAAGAGATTGGGCATCTCCAGTGAGGTATGACCGCAATTATTAAGCTCGCCTCTTTGGTCACTTCACATATATATAGTATAACCACTATATGTCTGCAGTATTGCGGTTTGAAAGCATGTATAGTGTCAATGCCAGAAATATAAGAGATTATGTATGATCACCTGACTAGTCACCGTGTGACACGTCAGCCACAGAGAAAGTACACAGGTAGGTTAAAGGCCCATTATGTGGAAAAAATTTTTTAGAAACCACATAACATCCACAAATGGATTTGCCTTACACTCATAAATAAATCCTAGGAACACTAGTATGGCCATATTCAGCTGTAATCTATCTAAGTGTCAAATAAAATTACTCTGCACAACCTGCAGATATAGCAGGAAAATTAACAATAGTATGTATAGAGAAGCTAGAAATGTCAAGTGAATGGTCCCCCTGCACTTCAATAGAATAATGCTAAATCACAGCACTTGTGTCTAGAACCTGCAACAGCTCCTCACAATGTTGTAATAGAAAAAGAGCCTCTGCATGGTACTTGCCAGACCAAATGATCACTGCGAACATTGAACTTCAGAGTAGTGACTGGAGCAATTAGTTTCAAGCTGAGATACAAATCCAGTGATGGTATATCCACAAAATATCCCAGCATTACTAAAATTACTCAATCATGTTAGTCATAGTATGTATGAATAAATCCCGGCATTGTGCACCTCTTAATAGTGAAAAAATGAACAAGTCCTTCTGGTATTACTAGCTGGGAAATACACACAGTAAAAAGCTCCTGGTAGTAGTTAGAAAGAAACGAAGTAACTGATAGCATAAATACAATGTCTCAAATGTTCCAACTGTTCGTATCTATAAATAAATGATATAACAAGCAGTGCTTTGATAACCGCTGGACAGTAGATAAACAGCCCTGTCTGGTTCAAGAATAAGTGCTGGAAAGCTGTAGTGTTTATATATCTCAGAGAGGTACGGGGTATATATGATACCAAGACCAGTAAAGGTGCTGCCGCTGGGAGTCCCACTTCCGGCCATGCATAGGCTCCGGGGGTTGCAGCGGCATAAGACCGTGGTCTCGCTCCAAGTGAGAAGTGGCTGTAAGGCCGTTGCCTGGTGACCGTCTAGGGATTCCGGCTAGTGCGATCACGTGTGCGCATCACGTGATCGCAGTGTCCTCACGTATGTTTCGCAAAATGAGCTTCACCACAGGGCGTTAATTCAGTTTTTCAGAGGTTATTATCTGTTTGATTTTGGACTTGTGCGGTTCCCATTAAAACGTCCGTGTCACTTTATAACCAAGCAACTTTATTAAGGTTTCTGAGAGACTGGTTGAATTATGAAGACACTTATGCAAACAACCAACTAGAGGCACAATTCATAAAACCTAAGAGTTTGATTAATTTCCTCCACTGTATGGAAGCGGAGTGCGATCAGGATCTGAAAGACAATCCCCTTCTGTGGTCGGTTTACAATCTCTGGCACTCTCTTAGACGATCCAGGAATTTAGGGAACCACAACTCCTTGTACCTGCGATTCCAAGGTAATCCTGACTTCCAGCGTGGGGAGGCGGGATTCCCATTCACGTTGTTTCATGACGAAGGCCTGAGGGATGTAGGACATATGGTTGATAAAGACAGTGGAAAACCACTCACATATGCTCAGTCAAAGGAAATATATCCATTTATACACAGTTATCCATTAGCATTTCTTCAGTTGCAACACTATACCAGCCTGGTGCTTAGAACTTTGTCAAGGGCGGATTTGGATAGTGACCTAGATACCCTTTTACGAACCCAACCGGCAGCGAAAAAAGCCCTGTCTATACATTACAAAAAATTAACCACTCAACTAGATCACTCTCAATCAACCTCAGGAATGCAAAAATGGTTGTCAGACTTTCCTGAGTTGACTTGTGAGGCACTATTGAAAAACTACTGCCCTCAGCACAATATCAAGAGATGTTTTATAATATAGTTCACAGAGCTTACTATAGCCCATACAGGCAATGCATGGCGGGGATGACAGATTCGGACTGCTGTCTGAAATGTCGCGCCCCTAAGGCGGACCTATTCCATTGCTTCTGGTTATGCCCTTTGCCACGCCGTTTTTTGCCTACAGGTACGACAATTTGCCATGGAATGTCTGATAAACTTCATCCCCTTCACGGCGGAATGGGCGAATTTTGGGATAATTCCGGCTAGACAAAGAATAACAAAGGGGTGTAAAAGGTTGCAGATGGCAATCAGTGCGGCTGCGCGCAAAGCCATCTTGCAGTACTGGATAACTAAGGATCCCCCTACCTTATCTCTATTCAATGGGAAACTGCACCACCTATTTCAAATGCATTGGATAGAAACGATCTTACAAAAAAATAAACTAACGGGACAATTTTTTGAGACCTGGGAAAGCTACGTTTCCACCCTTCCAGTAGCCTTCCGAACTAAAATTCAGAACTCGTTAAAAAATACTGAGTGGTTTGAGACGCGAATGGCAATTGGAGATCCGCCCATACTGCTGAGGGATGGGTGGAGGTACCGTGAAGCACCGGCCTCCTCATATCTGGCGATAGATAGACTAGCAGGTCCTTTGTCATATAATCTGTTTTGCATTTTCTCTGGAATGATATTTATGGGAATGCGCAATGTACATGCTGTTGTTACCTAAGATCTTATATTCCAATACTTTACATGTTATGTGCCGCTTTTAATATGTACTTGTTCCTTGAGAGTGCAACCACTTTTGAAACATGAAGCAATGCCTTAATAATTTTTTTTTATACCTTTAAATAAAAAAAAACAATATTGTGAGGTGTGAGGTGTTCAGAATAGACTGGAAATGAGTGGAAAATTTATGTTATTGGGGTTAATAATACTGTAGGATCCAAAATACCCCCAAATTCTGTGATTTTAGCTGTTTTTATGTTTTTTAAAAAAAAATATCCATATTCAAAACCAAAACATGAAAGGGTGGTTTTGGCAAAAACATTCCAGATCCAAAACACGAATGGAGATCCAGATCCAAAACCAAAACACTAAATCCGAAAAGTGTCCACCGCACATCTCTACTGAGATCATTAGAGTACTGACTGTAGAAGAGTGAACTTAGAGCCTCAATGTATAGGGGGTAATTCTGAGTTGATCGCAGCAGCAAGTTTGTTAGCAATTGGGCAAAACCATGTGCACAGCAGGTGGGGCAGATATTGGTGGGTTATTTTGTTTCTGTGCAGGGTAAATACTGGCTGCTTTATTTTTACACTGCAATTTAGATTTCAGTTTGAATACACCCCACCCAAATCTAACTCTCTCTGCACATGTTATATCTGTCCCCCCTGCAGTGCACATGGTTTTGCCCAACTGCTAACAAGTTGCTGCTGCGATCAACTCAGAATTACCCCCATAATGTATTGTGTATTGTTAGTAAAGACAACAGTGCATAACAATCCCAATTAGATGAGCAGAATATAATTTGTCATTGTATAACTTACATTTCTTACTTTAATTTCACATGCCAAAGGCATCATCCTGAGATGTGTTTCTGCATTGTGGAGAAAACCACAACTTCAGATTTCTAAATATGATATGTACAATCCTGAAAGTATTTATGAACATTTATATTTGTAGCACCAACATATGCTACAGCGCTTTACTATTGAAATCATCAGGTTAATGTTGAGGACATGCATGTACATAAATAAATTCACAGTATATTAAATACTATTAAATATATATGTGCATACATATGCAATATCTACAGTGTGTGCCATTGCACAGAATTTCTGTGCATAGGAAAAGCTCTCTTGCATGATATTCTTGTATACTGAACACAAAAAACAGTCTCTTTGACCCTTTTCTTTCTATATAACCTCTACTGTAGCTCTTGATTACTGGCTTCCATTTTAAAAATTCTACTGGCTGAGTTTCACCACTCCAATTTGGAAGCCATCTTTGTATTTATATGTGCTGAGACTGTGGAATTAAATTGTTTGAGACTCCTGTTATATAACCTCCTGCTATTGGAGTTCACCAGTTAAAATTTTGTTACAGTTTAAAAAAAAAACTCTTTGACACCCAGCTAGTCAATTCAGGGCTGATATTATTTCACTAAATGTTTCCTATTTGGGACTAAAACCATTTGGAGGGGATCTGTGCTTCTCCAGTGTACCAATGTTGTGTCTGGAATTTATTCTTAGAGCAGGGCCATCTTAAGGGCAGAACAATGCACTGGGGCTCCTACACACTCATTCACAGGAACCAATTAAAAAATATTCATAACATGCCCCTCCTGTGGTCTTGCACCAACTCTCCACATTCTTGATATAGAGATGAGCGGTACTGTTTCACTAGAATCTAAACAGCTCCGAACTTCTGAAATCCGAGTCTACCCAAACTGCGGCTCTGGTGTTCCAGCCTCTGAATCCAGAGTGAGACCGAACGTCATCCATCATATTACTCCAGTCACGCTGTTGTATGCTGCACTGTGCTCTGTGGTGTCCATCCAAGTGGCTCTGTGGAATACAAGTGCTGTTACTGTGTCCATCTAAAGGGCTGTGCTTATAATGAGACTATATTGGTTATATTTTATTCACAAGATCTCTTTATTGATTCAAAGAAATGATTGATATACAGTTATATTTTCGATAAGAGCTTTATATATGTCTCTGTGCAACATAAATTATGTATTTTTTATGTTACTGTTTTGTTTGTTTGCTAAACAAAAACAAATAACAATTATTGAATTGAAAAAAGGTCTGTACTGCTGTCACTGGGCCTAATTCATGTTGGATCGCAGTAAGCGTTCCAAATGCAAATTCTGAGAAAAAGATGTGAGTCAATGTGCAGCGCCCATTCTGCACATGTGTCCACATTTTCTGTGGGGGGGGGGTGCAGAAAATGCGATTGCCTCTGCCTGTCAATCAGGCAGAGGCGGTTGTGGGGTGGGGGGTGGGGGATCGGGCAACGCTCTGTTTCCAGGGAGGAGACAGAATGTTGCTGGAGCAGTGCGGCGCAACTGGGAGGCAGAGGTGGGAAAACGGGGGCGTGATCATGGTGGCTGCGTGATGTCACACCAAACTGCCAGAATCAAGAAGAATGCGGTGGGCCTTCTGCTTCCGCAGCTAAGGTGCTCCAGCAGGAGGATTCTCTAATTTCTACAATGAAGCAGAAATTGTGAGACAATTGCAATTTCTGCATCATCAAGGGGGGAGGCAACGGTTAGCATGCTGGGTGGCCTTACCCTGCGATTGGCGGCCCCCAGCATGCTAGGAACAGGATTGCAAATTCTGCTAACTAGCAGAATTTGCCATCCTTACTGAATTAGGCCCTCTGTGTCCATCTAAGCGGCTGTGCTGCTATCACTGTTTCCATTTTAGGGGCTGTGCTACTGTCACTGTGTCCATCTAAGCAAATTTGCTGATATCACTGTGTCCATCTAAGTGGCTGTGCTGTGTCCATTCACAAGCTATGTCCAGTCCCCTTAGTCTAATTCCATCACAGTGGTGCTGCACTGACTCTGCAGGTCCCACACACTGCATCCACACAGTGTGACTGCATATTTTCCAGCAAAACTAAACAAATATTTAAATTGTATTTGTTTGTACTGTGCACTGCGCCCCAGTATGCTGTAGTACCCCAGTGCACATGAGTAAAAAGTAGAGATGAGTGGGTTCAGTTTTACTCGGATTTACCCAAATATCCTTACTGGCTATCGGACGTCACGTGTTTTGGTTTGCCAGTAAGAAAAAGCCAGAAAATAAGAAATGGCGATAATTCTGGCATAAAGAACCGAGTAAATCCGAACCCGCTCATCTCTAGTAAAAAGCAGTTTAACACCACAAAGTATGAGCAGAGCTGACAGTTAAAAAAAGAATAAAAAAATATATTGTTATTTAATTTGTGTGTTCTGTTCTGTGCACTGCAGCCCATTACACTGTACCCCAGTGTGTGTGTGCGTTAAAGCAGTCTCACTCCACACAGAATGAGCTTAGCTGAAAGTTTAAAAATGGATAACGATCAGTTTAGAGAAGAGCTGAAACAGCACACATACTATCTCTGCAGCTGCTGAAATCAGTCAAGATGATTATACTAGTCATTCAACGTCATCTAAAGCCGATGCTCAAGGGAATAGGGGGTTTAAAAATCAGGGCAGCTGAAATGATAAAATCAATATTCTACCGGGGTAAAGACAGTGCTAAGGAAAGGCTCAGGCCTTGGCTTTTATTTATGAGTGGTTATTCTGAAACTGTCAGTGATGCATCTTCTTTTGCCTCTCATGATGATGCAAGAACTTTTCACGCAGAGTCTAGAAGAGGTGTCAAAAAAAATTAAAATGACTAACGAAGTAGAACAAACTGTATGTTCAAAACCATCACACATCCCTGAGGATAGTCTAGAGGTGTTCACATTAGCTATTTGTGACTAGGACATTTCTCACACTGTCCTCATACAGAAGCCTCATTCTTCTACAATCCTTCATGGCAGCCATTATTCTGGGATTTCTTCCCATCCCCCTAGTTCTAGACAGGTTTTTTCACACACTGCCCACTTAGGGTATATAGGACTCCTCCTCCTCCTCTTCCTCCCTAGTCTTTTTTTCCTGTCTCCCAGGCAGTGACAGTGTAGGTTTGTTATTTTTTCCCCAGAGGCTTACCTCAAACTGATGCCCAGCAATATGCCTCTTTGTAGCCATGGCTGGAAGGGGTGGCTCCCAGGGGAGAGGCTTGGTATACAAAGCTCCAGGGGCAGGCAAGTAAGTCCCTATAAGGAATTATGATGTATCCCTGCTGGTAACTGTTTTGGTTTTCTGTGCATGCCGCCACCGCTGGATATAGAAGCATCTCTGTGGAACTGCAGAGTGGGAGACCCAAACGGCAGGTGGGCGGAAGAGCATGACGTGGCTACCGGCAGGCGGAAGCAATCATGATGTGGACATCCCAGGGGGCAGTGCAGAATGGTCCGTGCTTGTGCCTGCCCTGCTGGAAGCAGACATACATGATGTGGTCGCCCCAGGGGGCCATGCGGCACAGTCTGTGTATGCGACTGCCCTTTTACAGGGTGAAAGGTATTGAGAATAGCACTGTACAGTGTACACCGGAAAACAGAGCCTATTCTACTTGCTGCAGTTTCTGCTATAATGCAACAATTGCTGCTACCTGTCTGGATCCGAGTCCAGCTCAGGACTTCCCACCAGACTCGGATCCCAGAATGAGGTAAAACGCCATAATCCCGCTGTCGGGTTTTGGTTTCCATATAAGGAGCCGCATGTCACCGTCATTTTCACTCCAAACTTGGAGAGTGAGGAAGAGAGACCTCTCTCTATCTCTGGGTGGTGGTGATGGGTGAGGTCAGTGTGTGATCTTTAGGTGTGCTATCCTGTGTGCTGTATGGGATGCTGTACAGGGGTGCTGTCCTTTGGTGTAATGTGCTGTTAGGGGTGCTGTACAAGGTTGTTTTCCTGGGGTGTCCTGTGCTGTTTGGGGTGCTGTACAGGAGTGTTGCTGTCCTGTTCTATACAGGGGTGCTGTCCTGTGGTGCTCTGTGCTGTTTGGTGGCATGTACATGGGTGCTGTCCTGTGCTGTTAGTGGCACTGTCCTGTTTGCTGTAAAAATAAAGGGACACTGTCCTGTGTGCTGTAAAAATAAAGGAACGTTGTGGACCTGTCAGGTGACGTAAAAATAAAGGAGCAATGTGGCCCTGTACTGTATGCTGTAAAAATAAAGGGGAGCTGTAAAAATAAAGGAACACTGTGGCCCTGTCGGGTGCTGTAAAAATAAAGGAATGCTGTGTCCCTGTTGGGTGCTGTAAAAATAAAGGAACACTGTGGCCTTGTCCTGTATGCTGTAAAAATATAAGGGTGCTGTAAAAATATAGGGCCGCTGTGGCCCTGTCGGGTGCTGTAAAAATAAAGGAACGCTGTGTCCTTGTCGGGTGCTGTAAAAATAAATAAACGCTGTGGCCCAGTCTTGTATGCTGTAAAAATATAGGGGTGCTGTAAAAATAAAGGAACACTGTGGCCCTGTCCTGTATGCTGTAAAAATATAGGGGTGCTGTAAAAATAAAGGAATCCTGTGGCCCTGTCCTGTATGCTGTAAAAATATATGGGTGCTGTAAAATTAAAGGAATGCTGTGGCGCTGTCGGGTGATGTAAAAATAAAGGAACACTGTGGCCCTGATGGGTGCTTTAAAAATAAAGGAATGCTGTGGCCTTGTCCTGTATGATGAAATATATGGGTGTGCTGTAAAAATAAAGGAATGCTGTGGCCTTGTCGGGTGCTGTAAAAATAAAGCAACACTGTGGCCCTGTCGGGTTTTGTGAAAATATAGGAACACTGTGGCCCTGTCGAGTACCGTAAAAATAAAGGAACTATATGGCCCTGTCCTGTATGCTGTAAAAAAATATTGGGGTGCTGTAAAAATAAAGGAATGCTGTGGCCCTGTCGGTGCTGTAAAAATAAAGGCACGCTATGGCCTTGATGGGTGCTGTAAAAATTAAGGAACGCTGTGGCCCTGTCCTGTATTCTGTAAAAATATAGGTGTGCTGTAAAGATAAAGGAACACTGTGGCCCTGTCGGGTGCTGTAAAGATAAAGGAACACTGTGGCCCTGTCGAGTGCTGTAAGAATACATGAAAGCAGTGGCCCTGTCGAGTGCTGTAAAAATAAAGGAATGCTGTGGCCCTGTCCTGTATCCTGTAAAAATATAGGTGTGCTGTAAAAATAAAGGAACACTGTGGCATCCTGTATGCTGTAAAAATATAGTAGTGCTGTAAAAATATAGGAACTCAGTGGCCCTGTCGGGTGCTTTTAAAATAAAGGAACACTGTGGCCCTGTCCTGTACGCTGTTAAAAAAGGGGTGCTGTAAAAATAAAGGAAGGCTGTGGCCCTGTCGGGTGCTGTAAAAACAAAGGAACACTGTGGCCCTGTCAGGTGCTGTAAGAATAAATGAAAGCAGTGTACTAGTCAAGTGCTGTAAAAATAAAGGAACACTGTGGCGTTGTCCTGTATGCTGTAAAAATATAGGGGTGCTGTAAAAATATAGGAATGCTGTGGCCCTGTCGGTTGCTTTAAAAATAAAGGAACGCTGTGGCCCTCTCCTGTATGCTGTTAAAAAAAAGAGGTGCTGCAAAAATAAAGGAATGCTGTGGCCCTGTCCGGTGCTGTAAAAATAAAGGAACGCCGTTTCCCTGTCGGGTGCTGTAAAAATAAAGGAATGCTGTGGCCCTGTCCTGAATGCTGTGGGCTTGTCCTGAATGCTGTAAAAATATAGGGGTGCTGTAAAAATAAAGGAATGCAGTGGCCCTGTCGGGTGCTGTAAAAATAAAGGGGCACTTTTCTGTGTGTTATTATAATAATAAAGGGGCACTATCCAGTGAAATGGAGAACAAAAATTTGGAGGAAATAATTGTGAAAGATTAGGAACCACTTCTTAGTACTAGTGCTGAAGCTGCTGCAACCAGTCATGACATTGACGATGCAATTGCAACGTTGTCTGCTAAGGCTGGTGCCCAATGTCATAGAGGGCATTTAAATTTCAAGAAGCAAAAATTAATATCCAAAAAATACATAAAAATTATCTGATGAGAAACTTAAAATTGGCAATATGCCATTTACGACACAAAGTGGCAAGGAAAGGCAAGGCCTTGGCCTATGTTCATGACTGGTTGTTCAGCTTCTCATGAAGATGGATGCCCTCCTCTCTGTTGAAAAATTAAAAAAATAAAGCTTGTTAATGCACAGGAAAATACAAGTGTGCGTACAGACTCAGGGATATCACAAATCCTCAAGGAGAGTCAAAGTGTGTCCGCGGTTGCGAAGTCTAGGTCTGACCTTCCAAGACTGTATGTAAAGAGGAGGCTTCTACCACCATTTTAGCACCCTCTGCAAGTGCTGGGAGGAGCACTGCCAGTCCAGTTGTTGATATTGAGATTGAGATGTCACTGTAGAAGTACACCAGGATGAGGAGGATATTGGTGTAGCTGGTGCTGAGGAGGAAGTTGATGGTGAGGATTCTGATGGAGATGTGGTTTGTTTGAATAAGGCACCAGTGGAGACAGTTGTCCATAGGATGAAAAAGACCATTGTCATGCCTAGGCAAAATACCTAAAAATCTGGACAACAGGTGTCAAGCCATCTGTTGCCTCTGTCAATCCATAATAGGTAGGGGTAAGTAAGTTAACCACCTAGGACCCTTATACGTCAACTGCAGCACATTCATCATAGGTCATTATCAATTCAGAAACTATGGGTAAGAGCGTAAGCAGTCCAGTGACACCTAAATCCCTTTTCCTATTGTATCCAAGCTCCTGCAAGCCACACCACCAACTCCCTCATCATCAATTTCTTCATCAGTCAGGATCGGAAGTAGTCCTGAAGGCTGTGTCACTGACATGACTGGCGTGTCCTCTCTTATCCGGGATTCCTCCGGAGAATCCTTGAGTGCTATGCCTACTGCTGCCACTGCTGTTGTTGCTGCTGGGAGTCAATCGTCAACCCAGAGAGGAAGTCGGAAGACCACTTGTACTACTTTAACTAAGCAATTGACTGTCCAACAGTCCTTTGTGAGGAAGATGAAATATGACAGCAGTCACCCTGTTGCAAAGCAAATTACTAAAGCCATAACAACTATGCTGGTGTTAGATGTGCATCCGGTATCCGCCATTGGTGCAGTGGGATTTAGACAGTTGATGGATGTACTGTGTCCCCGGTACCAAATCCCATCTAGATTCCACTTCACTAGGCAAGGGATTTTGACGACTGTACAGGGACATTAAGAAAAGTGTCCTCAAAAATGTAGTTGTACCTACTTTCTACTTAACCATGGACATGTGGACAAGTGGAGCTGGGCAAACTAAGGACTAAATGACTATGACAGCCCACTGGGTAGATGTATTGCCTTCCACCGCAACAACAGCAGTGGCACCAGCAGGAGCATCTCACAAACACCAACTCATTCCTAGGCAGGCTACGCTATGTATCACAGGTTTCTAAAAGAGGCACACCACTGACAACCTCTTACAGAAACTGAGGGACATCATTGCACAATGGATTACCCCACTTACACTCTCCTGGGGATTTGTGATATCTGACAATGCCACCAATATTGTTCGAGCATTACATCTGGGCAAACTCCAGCATGTCCCATGTTTTGCTCACACAATTAATTTGGTGGGGGAGAATGTTTTGAAAAATTACAGGGGTGTGCAGGAGATGCTGTCGGTGGGCCCGAAAAATTGTAGGCCACTTTTGACATTCAGTGACTGTGTGCCAAAGACTGGACTGCTAGCAAACACTCTTGAACCTGCTCTGACATCACCTCAAGCAAGAGGTAGTAATGAGGTGGAATTGAACACTCTATAAGCTTCAGAGGATGAAGGAGAAGCAAAAGGCCATTCAAGCCTATACATCCACCTATGACATAGGCAAAGGAGGGAAAATGCACCTGACTCGAGCACAGTGGAGAACGATTTCCGTGTTGTGCAAGGTTCTCCAACCCTCCAAATTTGCCACACGTGAAGTCAGTTCAGACACTGCCAACTTGAGTCAGGTCATTCCCCTTATCAGGCTTTTGCAGAAGCAGCTGGAGAAATTGAAGGAGTAGCTAAGATGGAGTGATTCTGCTAAGTATGTGGGACTTGTGGATGGAGCCCTTCTTTCACTTTGCCAGGATTTAAGGGTGGTCAATCTGATGAAATCAGATCATTACATTTTGGCCACCATGCTCGATCCTAGGTTTAACGCCTACATTGTATCTCTCTTTTCAGCAGAGACAACACTGCAGTGGTGCAAAGACCTGCTAGTGAGAAAATTGTCAGCACAAGCGGAACGTGACCTGTCAACAGCTCCTCTTTCATTTTTTCCTGCAACTGGGGCTGCAAGGAAAATAATAAAATTTCCTAGCCAACCCACTGGCGGTGATGCAGGGTTGTCAGGAGCTTTGTCATCTGGTCCGGACTGAAGGAGCTGGCAACAATTACTGACATGTGTACTGTCACTGCATATGATGCTGTCACTGTTGAAAGAATGGTGGAGGATTATATTGGTAACAGCATCCAAGTAGGCATGTCAACAGTCCATATGTATACTGAGAGGAAAAAGACACATTTTGGAGTATCTTGCACAAACTGGCTTTATTTTACCTAAATTGCCCCCCCTCCAGTGTGTACTCCGAAAGAGATTTTAGTGCAGCCGGTAACCTTGTCCGCGATTGCCGTAGGAGGTTACTTCCACAAAATGTGGAGAAGATGATGTTCATCAAAATGAATTATAAATTCCCCCAGAAAAACCTTTACCAGCAATTGCCTCCAGAAAGTACACAAGGACCTGTGATGGTGGTGTCACAACTGAGGGCCTGAGCTGACGGGAGGCAGCCTCAGTTGTAGGGGCTGAGATGTACCGGAACCTGGGAGGTTGTATCAGACCCCTGGACATGTAAGTAACATGAATAATAACTGCCCGAAGGCGTGACCACGACAACTTGGATAAAAGTCAATGATGTTTATTATGACAACTCCGCAACACAGCAGCAGTAAAAGAAAACGTAAAAGTCAGCAAAGAATAAATACAGTTCCTGGGTACTACAGGATGGCAGGAGCCACAGGGCACTGGTAGCGTGAGATAGTTCTTATGATCTTCTAGATGGAAAGTCCTTACCAGGCCCGACTGTAGCAATGGAGATAACCCAGGATTGTGCCAGCTGGTGTTCCAGGAAAAGCTGGGTTGCTGAAGATAAAACAGCTGCTGTGGATACTGGCTGGAACCAGACTGTTGTTAGCACGGAGTGGATACTGGCTGGAACCAGTTAAATAATAAATGAACTTGGGAGCGATGAAATATGAACTGAAATGTAGAACTTGAGAGCGGAGAAATAATAATACCGGTGGAGAGTGGTAAAGTGTAGAAAGGACACCGGCCCTTTAAGGGAAGCTGTACTCTGCTGGAAGCTGAGCTGGAAGCAGGTAATGTTGTAGCTGGAAACAGATGAATCCACAATGGATTGGAGAGTCAGGCTACACCGCAGGTGGAATGCTGGTGCGGGTCTCTATGGTGGAAGTCTTGAGACAGGAGCTGGAACCTGGAAGACAATCACAGGAGAGAGACAAACAGGAACTAGGTTTGACAACCAAAGCACTGACGCCTTCCTTGCTCAGGCACAGTGTATTTATACCTGCAGCAAGGAAGGGATTGGCTAGGCAATTATGCAGATTATCAATACTGAGAACAGATTGGTGGAAATGATCAGCTGACAGAATCCAAGATGGCTGCGCCCATGCAGACACTTGGAGGGAAGTTTGGTTTGTAATCCATGTGGTAATGAAAACAGTAATGGCGGCGCCGGCCACCGGAGACAGGAGGCGCCAGGCTGACAGATGCACATCCAACCACGCGGACACAGCGGAGGCCGCGGCTGACGTAATCGCCACTCAGACACTCTGCATGCAGAAGTTCAGGGACGGCGGCGGAGGCCGCGGGAGACGCCATGCCAGGTGTAATATGGCGTTTACTGTGACAGCGTCCCAGAGTGACAGGAGAGGATACAGGAATGTACACATCAGGATAACAGATGGGATCCGGTCCTGGAGCGCTGAGCCAGCCTTAGGAGGCATCTGATGGGTAAGAAATGGCGTCCAGATACCCGGATCGTGACAGCACCCCCCCCTTTAGGAGTGGCCCCAGGACACTTCTTTGGCTTTTGAGGAAACTTGGAATGGAATCTCCGGACCAAGGCAGGAGCATGGACATCAGAAGCATTGGTCCATGAACGTTCCTCAGGACCATAACCCTTCCAGTCAATAAGATATTGTAGTTGACCGTAACGGTGACGTGAGTCCAGGATCTTGGCCACTTCATACTCAACGCCTCGTTGAGTTTGGACTTTCGGAGTTGGAGGAAGTGAGGAATGAAACCGATTCAAGATCAGCGGTTTCAACAGGGAAACATGGAATGTCCTGGGTATTTTTAAGAAGGGAGGCAACTGGAGTCTGTAAGCAACAGGATTGATGACTTGTTCAATCTTGAAAGGACCGATATAGCGAGGTGCAAACTTCATACTGGGAACTCTTAACCTCAAATTCTTCGTGGATAACCATACCCGATCACCCACCTTGAGAGCAGGAACTGCTCGACGCTTCTTATCCGCAAACTTCTTGTACCTGAACGATGCCTTGAGCAGAGCTGATCGTACGCTCTTCCAGATATTGGCAAACTGATGCAAGGTGATATCCACTGCGGGAACAGAAGTTGCTGGAAGCGGTTGGAACTCAGGGACTTTAGGGTGGAATCCAAAGTTAGTGAAGAATGGTGTTGAAGCAGATGAAGAATGATACTGGTTGTTATGACAGAACTCGGCCCAGGGAAGTAATTGAACCCAGTCATCTTGAGAGGAGGACACATAGATGCGGAGGAAGGCCTCCAAGCCCTGATTCACCCTCTCGGTTTGACCATTGGTCTGAGGATGGTAAGCCGTGGAAAACTTTAGCTTGACTTGGAGGACTTGACACAAACTTCGCCAGAATTTGGCTGTGAATTGAACTCCTCGATCTGAGATAATTTCTTCAGGAAGACCGTGGAGTCGGAAGATCTCTTGTATGAATACTTGAGCCAACTTGGAAGCTGACGGAAGACCGGTGAGAGGAATGAAGTGTGCCATCTTGGTGAACCGGTCAACTACCACCCAGATGGTATTGAACTTGTTGCACATGGGTAAGTCTGTAATGAAATCCATCGACAAGTGGGTCCATGGTCGACGGGGAACGGATAGTGGAACCAGTTGCCCCGCAGGCGACTGGCGGGATACTTTATGTTGGGCACACTTTGGGCAAGATGCAATAAACTCCAAGACGTCCTTTTTCAGAGTTGGCCACCAATAGGACCTAGAGATAAACTCCAGGGTTTTTTGGATACCTGTATGTCCGGCAAAACGGGAAGCATGGGCCCAATGCATGAGCTTCTTCCTTAGCATCGGCTTCACAAAACTTTTCCCTGATGGGGGCGTAGAGTCCATCCCTACCGTGGAGAATGCCAACGGATTTATAATAGGATGCTTGTCTGAAGACTCTGACTCATTTTCTTGCTCCCATGAGCGGGAAAGGGCATCGGCCTTGCGATTCTGAGAGCCCGGACAGAACTGGAGTTTAAAGTCGAACCTGGAAAAGAAAAGTGCCCATCTGGCCTGACGAGGGTTGAGACATTGTGCGCCCTTCAGGTATAAAAGGTTCTTGTGGTCTGTAAGTATGGTGATTGAATGAGAAGCTCCCTCCAACAGATACCTCCACTCTTCTAGAGCGAGCTTGATGGCTAGCAACTCCTGGTCGCCAATGGCATAGTTGCGCTCAGCTGGGGAGAACTTCCGGGAGAAGAAACTGCAAGGGTGTAAATGGCCATCTTTAGCCCTCTGAGATAACACCGCTCCTACTCCAACGGAGGAGGCATCCACCTCTAAGATGAAAGGAGAGTCGATGTCAAGCTGTTTCAGAACAGGCGCAGAGATGAACCTTTGTTTTAAAAGATGAAATGCTTGCATGGCTTCTTCAGACCACTTGGACGGGTTAGCACCCTTCTTAGTGAAAGCAGTAATTGTTATGAGCCACGGCTGTGGCTCATTCCTGTTTTGCATTTTTGTTATGTATTTTATGTTATACTTCTGTTTATGTTCCCCGTGGGTGTCATGGGGTGCTCGGAGCTCACCCTTAAGGAGGGGATACTGTTATGAACCACAGGTAGTGGTTCATTTCTATTTTATGTTTATTTAGTTGTCTTGCATGCCAGGATTTCCCATTGCTCTGTTTTAGATTACTCTTGTCTGCTGCCGCTGGTGAGTCTGTGCAATTGCAGCTTGTTCCCATGTGTTCAGCCTCATCTGGCTGCTAATTGCATCTTGTCAGCTTGGAGTCCTGCAATAGGCCAGCTGCACTGGATTATTAATTAGGCCTCTCTGTTATATGCTGGCTGATTGCAGTTCGCAGATGCTGGTGATATTTCTGGGTTTTTAGTCTGCTTGAGTTCTGAGCTTGGTTCCTGCTGGTTCCTGAGCTTCCTGTTTGCTGTATCTGTTGCAGAGAGTGTTTCCAGTCCTGCTCTATCCGGTCGTTCCTGTCCTCAGTGGTCCAGTACTCGGAAGTTGTCATCTGTTCCTGGAGTCCTGACCGAGCACCTTTAACATCCTGTGGTGTTCGTGAGTCGCGGCGTAGCCGTGTGTTGCGGCTTGACCGCTTACTATTTATTATTTGTTATATTGAGTCTCGGAGCTTTTGCGGAGGATTCCGCTCCCACAAATCCACTCTGGTATCCAGCGGTGCTGGGTAGGAGTAACGGATTAGTGGATTTTGGTTGTCCTTTTCCCTGGCGGTTTGTCCGCACATACTTCTGGTTTAAGTTTAGTTAGCTTGTAGCCCCTGGCCTGGTTGTTTAGTCAGAGGGCCCCTTGTTATCACCCTGTCTCGGATTTCCCTTTGTCTCCCATTTAGACCTGAGGGGGCATCGGAGTTGGGCAGACATAATCCGCCCTTCAAACGCGGCTGCCATGGGCTCAAGCAACCATAGTCTCGCAGGGGATTTCTGATAACACGGGCGAGACAACGGAGTTAGGGCGCCAGGAGTTACTAGGCTTTCCTGCTCCCGTAACCAGCATTCCCTTCCAGTACTTTGGCCTTTGTCATAAGATCTCCTCTGGTCAGAAGTACTGGAATCATAACATTATCACCAGCCATACCACAAAAAAGAAATAAAACTTTTTTTTCTTTTTTGGCCCAGTCCAGTGTCTAGTCTAGAATCCAGTCCGGTGTTTAGAATCCAGTCCGGTGTTTAGAATCCAGTCCGGTGTTTAGAATCCAGTCCGGTGTTTAGAATCTAGTCCGGTGTTTTGAATCCAGTCCGGTGTTTAAAAAAAAAAAAAAAAAGTCTTGTGTTGTTTAGCAAAATTTAGTCTTGCCTTGTCTTGCCTTGCCTTGTCTTGCCTTGCCTTGTCTTGCCTTGCCTTGTCTTGCCTTGCCTTGTCTTGCCTTGTCTTGTCTTGTCTCTTCTAGTTTTAAATCCTCCTATGTCTACTATGCAAGCCCTGCAGGCATCTCTCGCAGCTCTGAACTCTGTATTCAGTGCTTTGAGACCAGAGCGACTAGAAGTTTTGCAGCAATCCCTAAAGCAACTGCAAAACCTTCTGACTAAAATCTTGCTCATTTTGCCAGAAGTCGTTGAGAGTACATCTATCTCTAAAGAGACTCTTGCTCACAGTATGGTGACAAGAGAATCCTCTGGTCTAATTGAAGAGAAAAGGTTTAAAAGTTTTCTGCGGCCCAGGCTCTCAGAAGAGGAGCGTCTGCGTCGCAGAAACTTAAACTTATGCCTATATTGTGGGGGTTTAGGCCATTATCTGCAGACCTGTGAGTTGCGCAAGCCAAAGTGTGGTGACGAGTCTTGCCCTCTGGCCAAGTTGAGTCATGATACAAGACCTACTCCTGTCTCTACTGTGGCAGAGGCACTTGTCACACAACCCACACAAAAAAGCTCTCTGTCCTATAATTGGGGTCCTTGGGCAAGGGAGCCCCATTATAGATTCAGGAATCAAAAGAGAATGTTTCTCTCCTCTCTTGAGGTTCCTGTGGAAGCGGAGTTGCAAGTCCCTGGAGTGATGCCTGATGCCCAGGTTCCTGGAGTGGTGCCTGATGCCCAGGTTCCTGGAGTGGTGCCCGATGCCCAGGTTCCTGGAGTGGTGCCCGATGCCCAGGTTCCTGGAGTGGTGCCCGATGCCCAGGTTCCTGGAGTGGTGCCCGATGCCCAGGTTCCTGGAGTGGTGCCCGATGCCCAAGGTCCTGGAATGGTGCCCGATGCCCAAGGTCCTGGAGTGGTGCCCGTAGCCCAGGGTCCTGGAGTGGTGCCCGTAGCCCAGGGTCCTGGAGTGGTGCCCGTAGCCCAGGGTCCTGGAGTGGTGCCCGTAGCCCAGGGTCCTGGAGTGGTGCCCGTAGCCCAGGGTCCTGGAGTGGTGCCCGTAGCCCAGAGTGCTGGAGCGGTACCCGATGCCCAGAGTGCTGGAGCGGTACCCGATGCCCAGAGTGCTGGAGCGGTACCCGATGCCCAGAGTGCTGGAGCGGTACCCGATGCCCAGAGTGCTGGAGCGGTACCCGATGCCCAGAGTGCTGGAGCGGTACCTGATGCCCTAGCTTATAGAGGGACATCAAATATTATAGTTCAGGTGTCCATATCGGAAGGGGTCTCAGAAGCTGTTACCCCAGGTAGGGACTTGAAAAGCGCAACCCTAGAAAGGGTCTCTAAAACCATAGTTCTTGAGGGGAACTCGAGAAGCAAAACCCCAGAAGGGATCTTTGAAGTAATATCCCCAAGTGGGGTCTCGAGAGACGCAGCCCCAAAGAAGGGTCTAGAAGTCGCTTCCCCAGGAAAGAACTTAAGAAGCATAGCATTAGTGGAGGATCTGAACGTTATTGCTTCAGCAAAAGTCCCGGAAGTCATAGTCCCGGGAGAACTTTCGATAATTATCGACTCAGAGAGGGAGGCCGATGGCCCGATCCCAGTCAGGGAGGCCAACGGCCCGGTCCCAGTAAAAGAATCCGAGGTGCTGGCCCCAGCGGGGTTCTCGGAGGCCACTGTCCCAGCGGGGTTCTCGGAGGCCACTGTCCCAGCGGGGTTCCCGGAGGCCACTGTCCCAGCGGGGTTCCCGGAGGCCACTGCCCCATCGGGGTCCCCGGAGGCCACTGCCCCATCGGGGTCCCCGGAGGCCACTACCCCATCGGGGTCCCCGGAGGCCACTGCCCCATCGGGGTCCCCGGAGGCCACTGCCCCGGGTGGGGTTCAGAAAGTCACTGCCCCGGGTGGGGTTCAGAAAGTCACTGCCCCGGGTGGGGTTCAGAAAGTCTCAGCCCCGGGTGGGGTTCAGAGAGTCTCAGCCTCGAGTAAGGTCAATAGTGACCAGGTCCTAGCAAAGCACTCCAGTCAGTCAGATGAGAAGGAAACAGATCCTGACTCTGATATCTCAACATCCATAACCTTTGATGGGGACTTCGCCCAATTTCTGGCGCTTTTCAAACACTATTACACTATTATGTTGTCTAGACCATTTCTGGGCATCACTTCAGAAAACCTTGGGCTCTATCTGATTTATTCTTTTAGAGGAGAGCCTTCTGAGTGGGCAACCAGCCTAATGAAAGCTGAAGATCCCATTCTTCAGGATCCCCTAGCATTCTGTGATGCAATTGTTAAAAGATACGGTTCCAAAGAAATTGGTTCAGGTTCCTCTAAGTCACCCGTCTTGTCTGCTGAGAGTCCACCAAATACTGTAAACTCTGCACAAGAGTCCCAGCCCGATGTTTTGACTGCAGGATATGCTTTTTTGACTTCTTCTTCTAATAATAGTACTTTACCAGAAAGTTCAGCTCCCAAGGGTAAGAAACCTGTCTCTGATTTGAACGCAGCCTTGCTGGGTGGTACCATCAGTTCAGACAATGTTTGGGGAATTACCTTGGTCAGACCTAAAGAGCTTTGTAAAAAGAAGAAGAAGAAGAAAAAGAAATAATTTTTTGACTCTTGCCTTGATTAAAAAAAAAAAAAAAAAAAAGAGATTTTTTTTTTCTCCTTGTCTTGTGTCCTGTGGCCACCGTTAGGGGGAGGGCACTGTTACAAGTTGTTGCTACAGCTTGTTTTTGTTTTCTTGTCTGTTAGACCAGTGTGTCAGGTTTTTTTTTTTTTCGTATCCCTTGTTCTGGATAGTCTGAATTTTGGGGTCTTTTGACCCCTCCTCAAGGGGGGGGTAATGTTATGAGCCACGGCTGTGGCTCATTCCTGTTTTGCATTTTTGTTATGTATTTTATGTTATACTTCTGTTTATGTTCCCCGTGGGTGTCATGGGGTGCTCGGAGCTCACCCTTAAGGAGGGGATACTGTTATGAACCACAGGTAGTGGTTCATTTCTATTTTATGTTTATTTAGTTGTCTTGCATGCCAGGATTTCCCATTGCTCTGTTTTAGATTACTCTTGTCTGCTGCCGCTGGTGAGTCTGTGCAATTGCAGCTTGTTCCCATGTGTTCAGCCTCATCTGGCTGCTAATTGCATCTTGTCAGCTTGGAGTCCTGCAATAGGCCAGCTGCACTGGATTATTAATTAGGCCTCTCTGTTATATGCTGGCTGATTGCAGTTCGCAGATGCTGGTGATATTTCTGGGTTTTCAGTCTGCTTGAGTTCTGAGCTTGGTTCCTGCTAGTTCCTGAGCTTCCTGTTTGCTGTATCTGTTGCAGAGAGTGTTTCCAGTCCTGCTCTATCCGGTCGTTCCTGTCCTCAGTGGTCCAGTACTCGGAAGTTGTCATCTGTTCCTGGAGTCCTGACCGAGCACCTTTAACATCCTGTGGTGTTCGTGAGTCGCGGCGTAGCCGTGTGTTGCGGCTTGACCGCTTACTATTTATTATTTGTTATATTGAGTCTCGGAGCTTTTGCGGAGGATTCCGCTCCCACAAATCCACTCTGGTATCCAGCGGTGCTGGGTAGGAGTAACGGATTAGTGGATTTTGGTTGTCCTTTTCCCTGGCGGTTTGTCCGCACATACTTCTGGTTTAAGTTTAGTTAGCTTGTAGCCCCTGGCCTGGTTGTTTAGTCAGAGGGCCCCTTGTTATCACCCTGTCTCGGATTTCCCTTTGTCTCCCATTTAGACCTGAGGGGGCATCGGAGTTGGGCAGACATAATCCGCCCTTCAAACGCGGCTGCCATGGGCTCAAGCAACCATAGTCTCGCAGGGGATTTCTGATAACATGGGCGAGACAACGGAGTTAGGGCGCCAGGAGTTACTAGGCTTTCCTGCTCCCGTAACCAGCATTCCCTTCCAGTACTTTGGCCTTTGTCATAAGATCTCCTCTGGTCAGAAGTACTGGAATCATAACAGTAATAGGCGCCACAATGGTGGAAAAGTCTCGTATAAACTTTCGGTAATAGTTGGCGAACCCTAAGAACCTCTGGACCCCTTTGAGGGTTAAGGGTACCGGCCAATTTTGGATTGCTTGTAGTTTCTCAGGATCCATCTCTAGTCCGGAACCGGACACAATGTACCCTAGAAACGGAATGGACTTGACTTCAAAGACGCATTTTTCTAATTTGCAATAGAGATGATTGACACGGAGACGGGACAGAACCTCTTTAACCCAAAAACGATGTTCCTCTAAATCGTTGGCAAAAATGAGGATATCGTCTAGATAGACCACGACATGACGGTATAGAATGTCTCTGAAGATCTCATTGACAAAATGCTGGAAGACAGCTGGAGCATTGCTCAATCCGAAGGGCATGACGAGGTACTCATAATGTCCGTCACGGGTGTTAAAGGCGGTCTTCCACTCGTCACCCTCACGGATCCGGATGAGATTGTATGCACCTCGCAAGTCCAGCTTTGTAAAGATGGTAGCTCCGCTAACTCTGTCAAAGAGCTCAGTAATCAGGGGTAAAGGATAACGGTTCTTGATGGTAATGTCGTTCAAACCTCTGTAGTCGATGCATGGCCGCAGACCACCATCTTTCTTTTTTACAAAAAAGAAGCCTGCGCCGGCTGGAGAAGAAGAAGGTCGAATGAACCCCTTTGCTAGGTTCTCTTTAATATATTCCTCCATAGAATGCGTCTCAGGCAGAGACAACGGATAAGTTCGGCCTCGAGGTGGAACCTTCCCTGGAACGAGATCAATCGGACAGTCCCATTCTCTATGAGGAGGAAGGATATCAGCAGAAGCTTTACTGAACACATCCGTGAAATCTTGATATGGAGGAGGTGGAACATCAGACGACCTGGGGGAGGAAGAACAGACAGGCAATACTTTAAACAAACATGTCTCAGCACAGGAGGAACCCCATGCCAGGATTTGCGTAGTCGTCCAATCAATTGTAGGATTGTGAAGACGGAGCCATGGAAGGCCCAGGACCACAGGATGTGTGGCTCTTGGAATCACTAAAAAATAAATAAGTTCGGAATGAAGAACTCCCACTCTCAGACGAACTGGTAGAGTCCTTAAAGAAATAACTGCATCAAAAATTTTGCTGCCATCCACGGCAGTTAAAGAAATGGACGAAGGAAGTCTCTTGGTGGGTAGGGACCACCGTTTAACATAGGCTTCGGTAATAAAGTTCCCAGCTGCTCCGGAATCAAGGAGGGCAATGACGTTCCGATAACGTTGAGCAACTTGAAGCGAGACTGGGAGATTACAATCTTGAGGAGATGGAGAGGAGATCATTACTCCTAGCCGGCCCTCTCCTTGGCGAGCTAGGATTTGGAGTTTCCCGGACGTTTGGGACAGGCATTAATGGTGTGAGACGGAGCTGCACAATAGAGACAGAGAAACTCGGAGAGACGTCTTCGGCGCTCAGCAGGAGTTAAACGGGAACGGCCAAGTTGCATGGGCTCATCTTTAGATGGTGACAGTTGACGAGGAGGAGGAGCAGAAGATTTTGGAGCAGATGATCTTCCACGCTCAGTTGCTCTCTCTCTGAAACGTAAATCCACTTTCGTGCAGAGTGAGATTAGCTCATCTAACTTAGAAGGTAAGTCTCTGGTAGCTAACTCATCTTTAATACGCTCAGATAAGCCATGCCAGAATGCAGCATACAGGGCCTCGTCGTTCCATGCCAGTTCGGATGCCAGGATCTGGAACTGTATCAGATATTGTCCTACAGTACGTGACCCCTGGCGTAAACGGAGAATCTCGGATGAAGCTGAGGTTACCCGGCCTGGCTCGTCGAAGATGCGCCTGAATGTTGACACGAAGGCAGTGTAGGAAGATAGCAGGGTGTCGGACCTCTCCCATAACGGTGATGCCCAATCAAGGGCTGAGCCACTGAGAAGAGAAATAATGTAGGCAATTTTTGTACGGTCACTGGGAAAATTGCCAGGCTGTAGCTCAAACTGAATCTCACACTGGTTGAGAAATCCCCTGCAGAATCTTGGAGATCCGTCAAATTTTGCTGGCGTTGGAAGATGAAGACGTGGAGCAGAAATGGGTAAGGTGGGTGGGGTTATAGCTGGAATCACTGTGGTTGACGCACCAGACGCGCCTGATCCACGGAAAGTTGTCTGAATCCCATCCAGCCGAGTAGAGAGATCCTGGAGACAGCGGATGATGTGGCCCTGTGCAGCCTCCTGATGTTCTAGTCGGGCTGCCAGTTCTTGCATCGGCCTGGCCGCTTGATCCTGGTCTCCGGCTGGATTCATTAGGTCAGTGCTTACTGTCACAACTGAGGGCCTGAGCTGACGGGAGGCAGCCTCAGTTGTAGGGGCTGAGATGTACCGGAACCTGGGAGGTTGTATCAGACCCCTGGACATGTAAGTAACATGAATAATAACTGCCCGAAGGCGTGACCACGACAACTTGGATAAAAGTCAATGATGTTTATTATGACAACTCCGCAACACAGCAGCAGTAAAAGAAAACGTAAAAGTCAGCAAAGAATAAATACAGTTCCTGGGTACTACAGGATGGCAGGAGCCACAGGGCACTGGTAGCGTGAGATAGTTCTTATGATCTTCTAGATGGAAAGTCCTTACCAGGCCCGACTGTAGCAATGGAGATAACCCAGGATTGTGCCAGCTGGTGTTCCAGGAAAAGCTGGGTTGCTGAAGATAAAACAGCTGCTGTGGATACTGGCTGGAACCAGACTGTTGTTAGCATGGAGTGGATACTGGCTGGAACCAGTTAAATAATAAATGAACTTGGGAGCGATGAAATATGAACTAAAATGTAGAACTTGAGAGCGGAGAAATAATAATACCGGTGGAGAGTGGTAAAGTGTAGAAAGGACACCGGCCCTTTAAGGGAAGCTGTACTCTGCTGGAAGCTGAGCTGGAAGCAGGTAATGTTGTAGCTGGAAACAGATGAATCCACAATGGATTGGAGAGTCAGGCTACACCGCAGGTGGAATGCTGGTGCGGGTCTCTATGGTGGAAGTCTTGAGACAGGAGCTGGAACCTGGAAGACAATCACAGGAGAGAGACAAACAGGAACTAGGTTTGACAACCAAAGCACTGACGCCTTCCTTGCTCAGGCACAGTGTATTTATACCTGCAGCAAGGAAGGGATTGGCTAGGCAATTATGCAGATTATCAATACTGAGAACAGATTGGTGGAAATGATCAGCTGACAGAATCCAAGATGGCTGCGCCCATGCAGACACTTGGAGGGAAGTTTGGTTTGTAATCCATGTGGTAATGAAAACAGTAATGGCGGCGCCGGCCACCGGAGACAGGAGGCGCCAGGCTGACAGATGCACATCCAACCACGCGGACACAGCGGAGGCCGCGGCTGACGTAATCGCCACTCAGACACTCTGCATGCAGAAGTTCAGGGACGGCGGCGGAGGCCGCGGGAGACGCCATGCCAGGTGTAATATGGCGTTTACTGTGACAGCGTCCCAGAGTGACAGGAGAGGATACAGGAATGTACACATCAGGATAACAGATGGGATCCGGTCCTGGAGCGCTGAGCCAGCCTTAGGAGGCATCTGATGGGTAAGAAATGGCGTCCAGATACCCGGATCGTGACAGGTGGATTACAGTGGGGATGAATTAATACTCTATATGGATGAGGATGTAAACACTGAAGAGGGTGAGGAATCGGAGGATGAGGATGACATCTTGTCTCTGCAGAGCCAGTTTGTGCAAGGAGAGATTGATTGCTTCTTTTTTGGTGGGGGCCCGAACAAACCAATCATTTCAGCCACAGTTTTGTGGCAGACCCTGTCGATGAAATGATTGGTTTGTTAGTGTGCATGTCCTGTTTATACAACATAAGGGTGGGTGGGACGGCCTAAGGACAATTCCATCTTGCACTTCTTTTTTTTCTTTGCATTATGTGCTCTTCGGAGCTTTGTTTTTAAAACTGCCATCCTGTCTGCCTCGTGTTTGTGCCGCCCACTTGTGTCACTTAGCTTAGTCATCCAGCTACCTCAGTGCAACCTTTTGGCCTAAAAACAATATTGTGAGGAGTAAGGTATTCAGAATAGACTGAAAATGAGTGGAAATAAATGTTATTGAGGTTAATAATGATGTAAAAAAACAAACAAACAAATTCTGTGATTTTAGCTTATGTTTTTTTCCCCCGCTACCTTGAGGAATGGAGAGGTCCGAAATGAGTTAGAAATGGGTGACAGAAATGCTATGCCTGATGTTGAAAGGATGACCAGATTAAAGTGGGGTTTGGACCTGGGAGGCGGGGTTTGGAGCTGGTGACTTCTTATTAACATTTTAAAGATCCAAACTAAACAAAAATCTGGTAAACCTCCACCTATACCATTGCAGCCATTTTTTATCAAGTGATGAAATTTTGTCTTTTTAAGAATGTTATTGTCTCACTGTCCTTTTATCTTGTTTCTTTTGAAACTATGAACTTGTTATGATACATTTTTTTTAACATATTACACTACAGTATATTGGATTTTTTTAAATTAGTATTTTTAAAATACTGAGGGAAGTATTGTCTGCTTTTTTCAAAAAGAATAGTGCACCTATCTGATTTTTCTCACGTCTGTATATCACGTTGGTATTGGGGATACCACTGACCAGAGGGCTGCTGGTGATCTGTGTGTGCCCCCGGTCACTTCTTATCTTTTCTTCTATTTTTTGTATTGCATGAGATCTCCATATATTTTTGTTTTTCATATGATGACTATGAACTACATCACAAATGGAAAAGGTATCTACATGAGAAAGACCTGAAGTTGGAATTACATTCAAAGAAAAAAGCCTATGACAGGAACGTATAAGATCACTGTTACTACATTTGTTTGTGTTTGAATAAGTTTGCACAATTGATTGTTAGAAGGGAGCGCCTGGTACAATTGATACATTTTTTTCTCTTGTGAATGTTTTTCGGTGCGTGGGAAGCGCCCCATAAGTGTACTTATTGTTTAGGCTGACCCTATTTATTGCGCACCAGAGAAAATCCCAAAATTTCTTTCACATCCAAATATACAACAGCTTCATTTAACAGCATGGAAATTGAACGGTAACTATTAAGGTAGAAGGGATTATCAGAATAAGTAATCTCTCTTCTCATGAAGGCAAGAAAGTGTCTTCAAAAATTTATTATAGGATCTGGAAAACCTTAATTTCCGGGGCTGGCTGTAAGTATGATATCTTGAAAGCAAAAACATCCCAGATATTACAGTTTCTACTTGATGGATTTGAAAAGGATCTGGCTGTATCCACTATCAATGTGCAAATATCAGCCTAAAAGTGTATTGCTGGATAGAAGATTATCAGCAGACAATCTTGTAAAAAGGTTTTGGCAGGCAATAAAGAGAGTGGGGCCTTGAATCAGGTCAGTTCTACCCCCATGGGATTTGAACTTGATATTAAATGCCTTAATGCTACCTCCGTTTGAACTGTTGCTAGAAATTTCTGTAAATTATTAACCTGGAAAGTGGTTTTCCTAACTGCTATTACTTCAGCATAAAGTGTCAGTGAACTACAGGTACTCTGGCCAGAGGAACCTTATTTAAATATCTTCCCTGACAGGGTGGTTCTAAGAACAAATGCAGATTTCTTGCCAAAAGTAGTATCAGCATTTCATTTAAATTAAGAAATTGTGTCTTCATTCTTCCAGCAACCAAGCAATGAGAGAGAGGACAGTCTGCTTAAGTTGGATCTACTGCATTATGAGCAATATCCACTTTTCTTGAAAGAATAAAGGAATTCCAGAATGCAAAGCATTTGTTAGTGGTGCATTCAAAAAAAAGGAAGGGCGAAGAAAAGCAAATTATCTCCAGATGGATCAGGGAGCTTATTATGTTTGTGTATGAGTAGAATGGTCAAGAAGCTCCAGAAAATCTTATGGCACACTTGACCAGGGCAGCTGCAACTTCTTAGGCTAGGAAGGTGCAAGTATCAACAAGAGACATATGTGCAGCTGCCACTTGGTCATTGGTCATTTATTCACACTTTCTCTTGTCTTTATGCTCTAGACGGGGCTGGCGCCCACATTAGAAGTTATGTCCTGAAAGGGGTATTGTAATAAATAACATTGAGTCATTCTGTTTGCTTGAACTTTTATTACCCTTCCTACATTATATTATTATGCTTTGGTATGTTCCAGAGTAATGTCTGATATAAAGGAGTGTAGAAGAAAATATCAAATTAACTTACTGATAATTTTGTTTCTTCGAAATAAATCATGGCAGCCAGAGGGCGGCAGCCTAGCGTGTGTAATGCTGCTAATATCTGCTAGTGACCGAACACCTCTGAATGACCCCCATAATGTAGCTAACACCCACATTTTAAACCTCCTCCTTAGGGATTGGAAGTAGTCCTTCAATAAAAATTGTTTTGTGAGGGCCTAAACAAACCAAGCATTTTAGCCACAAAAGGGGGATTCCCTGTTGCTGAAGTACTGATCTATTAAATTGTGTGTGACCTTTTTAATGTCCAACATAGGGGTGGATGAGTGAGCCCAAGAACAATTACATCTTGCATCACCTTTGCCACTGCTGTGTGGCAATGCTTCTTAGATGTTCTTTAAACTGCTGTGTGTTTTTGCCATTGCTCTATCACTAGGGTTTTGTGACTAGTCTGGTATAGATGGGTATTCCCCTTTATGCTTCAGGTTTCAGTGAATAACAATGTTCATAACGTCAAAACCCTTGTACAAGATCAATAATTGCTAGCCAAGCTTGGTCTTCTTCCAACATCGCACCCTGCTGCGGAAGCTGCTACACCTTCTCCTAAACCACAATGTCTTAAGCCTCCTTCAATTGACTGGAAGAGGGTTTCTCACCCTCACACTAAAGATGGTGAACCTCCCTGAACTGTGAGGACATTCTCTAGAAGTTCATTCTCACTGTTTCAATGTTAGATTTCCCTGTTTCACAATGTCTGTTGTTTGCAAGAGGTTTAGTCAATTTTTCTCAATTCTTTAAAACATACAGTATCCTTGTGTGTATTTTGCACTATAGTTCTACATTGCCATATTATGTTTCTACTCTTATTTCCTCCCCATTTGTACCCTAGTCCTCTTTCCCCTGTCTTCTCTCTCTCCCCTTTCCCCTATCCTCTCTCTCTCTCCCGTTTCTCTTCCCTCCCTTAACTTCCCTTCTTATTGATTTGACCCCCCCTCTTTTGCCCTTCTTCCCCTTTAATTGTTATAACACAGGTAAATTGATCTGTGTACATTGGGGATCTTATCCCTTGTTTCCACTGTGGCCAACTTTTTTACTGTGGTCGTACTATGGTCTAGGAAGACCTGATTACACTACATAGTTGTACCACGACCCCCCATGCACCCTTAACATTGACTGTTATGTTGATTGTCCCTGTGGCAGTCCTTGATTGGGTCCCACTATCCAAGGGTTTCTACCTGCATGGGTCCTTCACTTTTCAATCTTCTTTTGTGTTCTTTCTCTTCTGTGGTTTCCTTTTGTCCCCTTCTTCTCACTTCTTTTCCCTCCTGGAGTGGCCCTCCATAGGCCTAATACATGGCTTATTGAGTCACTATACTTTCTGTGTAGAGTATCTTCCTACAATCTGTCATGCCTCTTAAACTGTTATCTATGAACGAAAATGGTTTAAATTCTCCTAGGAAGGGTGCCTGTAGGAAGAGAAAGCCAATATTGTTTTCCTGCGAAAGATGCATTTTACTGGTTTGCACTCCCAGCTTCGAGGTAAGTGACCTTATTTGCTTCAACAGCTTGTAAAAAAACACACGGGGTTATCATCTTAATCCATCATAATACACCGTTTGTTCATACTAAAACTGTGACGTACCCTGAGGGCCATTTTTTCAAAGTGACTGGCACCCTTAATTCTATGGGCCTAATTCAGACCTGATCGCAAGATCATTCTCTAATGGGCAAATACATGTGCACTGCAGGTGGGGCAGATATAACATGTGCAGAGAGAGTTAGATTTTGGTGGGGTGTGTTCAAACTGAAATCTAAATTGCAGTATAATAATAAAGCAGCCAGTATTTACAGAAACAAATAACCCACCTAAATCTAACTCGCTCTGCACATGTTATATCTGCCCCACCTGCAGTGCACATGGTTTTGCCCATTAGAGAAAGATTTTGCTGCTACGATCAGGTCTGAATTAGGCCCTATGACCCTTACCTTAGTTTCAGTCTATAAACCCAATCAGGACCACTCACTGTTTTTCGACTCCCTGTCTCAGCACCTAGACAGAGAGGCACAGGGACACATCATCATGGGTGGGGATTTTTAAACATGATTATTGACCCATTATTAGATAGAACCAACCCTCTGTCATGACTTGACTGTATTTCTCATGTTCTCTGGTTTACCTCAGTATATCTTGTAACCTTCACCTGCTTCAGCTCAGCATGTAGACTGCAATCTGTGATGCTTACTCTTGATTACCCACCTGACTAGGAATTCCTCTGTGAGCAATTAGCAGGGTCCTGTGATCAGGTCTCTGGTGTTTGTGCCTAAAAGTCAGCATCCTCTATTCATTTTTAGGCATTTAGGCTTCAGTGTTTTTCCGGCCTGCTTGGCCTCACTCCACATCAGAGCCTAACCTGGAGTACTGACGTGACAGGGTCTGATCACCTGACCATGAGATATCCATTCTGTGCCAGTCTTGGACTCCGTGAGTCACCTGACTCTATTCACCAATCACCAAAGACCAAGAGGTATAAGTAGAGACATCAGAGTTTCAGAAGTTGCCAGTTCCTTGAGTCACACAGCTCAGCGTGAGTTTATTAGCTGAGCTCCCTAGTGGTAACATTCACCTTAGTACCTGCAAGTCTTTGTTCTTTTGCTATTCAGTTCAGTTGCTACCTAGCCCGGTTCACAGTGCATTACCAGTTATACTGTTACGCAGCCCGGTACACAATGCGTTACCAGTTATACCAGTACCCAGTTGGTTCACAGTGCATTACCAGTTATACCGGTACACAGCTTGGTTCACAGTGCATTACCAGTTATACCGGTACCTAGCCCGGTTCACAGTGCATTATCAGTTGTACCGGTACCCAGCCCAGTTCACAGTGCATTACCAGTTATACCGGTACCCAGCCCGGTTCACAGTGCGCTACCAGTTATACCGGTTTCCAGTGCATTATCAGTTTCATCAGTAACCAGCCCGGTCCATAATGCTCCGATACCCAGCCCAGTTCAGGCACACAAGTAACCAGCCCAGTTCCCAGTCTCACCAGTAACCAGCCCAGTTCAAGCACACAGGTAACCAGCCCAGTTCTCAGTTACATCGGTACCCAGTCTGGTCCATAGTGCTCCGGTAACCAATCCAGTCCAGTTTATCCTCAGCCAGTAGCCAGTCCGATCCTGTTCATCACTAATCCAGTTCATTCTCACTAATACATTCACCCTGGTGTTCCAGTGGTCAAGATACGGCTCCCCCTGCTGAGACCCGTTCTAGACTCCCGGTCAGGGATTGTTACTTACCTCTTCATCTCAGTAATTACCACAGACCAGCCAAATATACACATAGTCCTCCAGTTACCTGTATGGACTTCACATATATACGTCGGGTTCACAAAACTAACATACGTCTACAGCATCCCTTCCTAAAGCTTCTCATACCTTCATTGCTTTCTTAAAACGCCATGGCCTTTGTTATTACTGGTGCCTCAATCACTCTCATGCTAAAGTTTTTTACTCACTTCACGGCCTCCCATCTGCACTACCCAGGATTAATTAGATCCATATTTCTTCATCTATTACTTTTTTGATTACTGATGCTGGCATAACCCTGTTTACATGACCAGACCACGCAGGTGCCTACATTATATATATATATATATATATATATATATATATATATAACATTCCCTTCAGGAGGCACAAGTAATGCTTAGATGATTCCCTGCTACAGAAACCTTCTTCTTTGGCTGAAATAAGAGTGGCAGTCACCTGCTACTTAGTAAGGGTACAGTATAAATTACCTGTGCTCGGGATGCCAACCGTCAGTATACCGATAGCAGCATCCCAGCTACCAGTATGCTTGCAACGGGACGAGCACTAGAAAGCCCCTTGCGGGCACGGTGGCTCACTGTGCTCACCACAGGTTATATTCTTCCTCTATTGGTGTTGTGGACACCCACAGAGGGAGTATAGCCTGTGGAGCCAGTTTTCCGATGGTGTGATTTCACCAAAAGTCGTGATTCTGGCATCGGCATTGTGATTGACGGGATCCCGACTAGCGGTATATTAACTGCTTCCCCTATGAAAAGAACATTTCTCCTGCTATTTCCTCTCGTATTCTCAGGGAGGCCCATAAGACTACCATACAGGGTTCCCTCATTGTGAAATCCTCGGGCGTTCAGAATCTGGAATCTCAAATCTCCACTTTACTGACTCAACACAAGACATCCCCTAGCGCCTCTGTGCTCTCTCAAATAGAGACCCTGCAAGGTTAATTGAACACTTTTTTTTTATCTATCTTTGGCAGCACTGGTTCTGCAGAAATTCAACATTTCTATGACAAGGTAAATAAAACTGACACTCTATTGGCTAACAAGTTGCGATACAAGCAAGCATTAGATGCAATAGACAAACTTTACTCTCCACAACTTGGCTCTTTCAGCGATGCCCCTGCAGTGATGACTGAGTAATTTCTGTCCTTTTATACTGTAGCTCCCTTTATAATTTACAGGATCCTTCCCTTCCACATTCTGCTGGAGTTGAGGGAGTATGTTTTTATTTGTGCACTACTCCTTTACCTATTCTCTTGGATGCTCAATTAACTATACTCAATTAGTAGTAGGAGACGATAGCCACTTTACACTCAATGCGCACCTCTCCCACACCAGGGCTTGACTGGTTTACATCTTAATAATATAAGCTGTCAAGGAAAGAACTAGCCTCGTACCTACTGTAACCTCCTTATTTAACAACATCCAGGAAGGCACTTATTTTACACCTGCGCAGATAATGTGTTAATCCCAAAGCCTGACAAAGTTCCAAATTGATGCTCTAATTATAGCTGATTTTGATATTGAAAGTGGACCAGAAGATCTATGCGAAAATCTTAGTTAACCACCTACCCCTTTTGCTACCCTACCTGATTCACTATGACCAGGTTGGGTTTATACCAGGATGTCAGGTGTCTGATAATACAGGAAGGGCTATTGATCTGATTAATTCCATACATAAACAGAAACTCCCCTTTCTTGTTTTGGCAGTCGACGCGGAGAAGGCCTTTGACCAAATCTCATGGCTATTTGCTTTTGCTGTTCTTAAAAAAAAAATTTATTTTTTTTTGGGGGGGGGGGGTTAATTTCTGATTGGCATTCAAGCACTTTATCTCTCCCCAACAGTGCATATCTCCATTAATGGTGTTACATCTACTAGATTTGGGATTACTAACAGAACAGGAATGGTTGTCTTCTCTCATCCCTAACATTTGTGCTTGTTAAGGAGCATCTGATGGCAAGAATCTGTTTCAATAAGACTATCCATGTGGTACATATGGTTCCTTCAGGACATAAAATTGCGTTACACGCTGATGACGTTTTTATCTCTATATCTCTCTGACCCAGCCCGATCTCTCTTATCTCTTCTGTCTGAAATACATCTTTATGCTCAACACTCAGGCTACAAGATCAATGTAGAAAAAAATGATTTTTCTTTTTACATCCCAGCTACACTCAAACATGTTTTAGAAGCTTTGCTTCCCTGTACTTAGCATACAAAGTCCCTCTGTCTGTTTAACTCACCATCACCATCAGCCGTTTCTTTTTTAAAATACAACTTTTTATTTTTGCTTTATGTTCATAACAGATCAAATAACATTTCATTTAACAAATAAATAGGTAGAAAAGTGTATTGGATTGAGAGCAAGCAGACAATCATAATCAGGGTTATGACAATAGAAGCATAAATAAGGCTCAACTATGATGACAATCATATCTTGCTATGAGTAGCTGGTTTATCATATATTAGGGGAGGGGGAATAGGGGAGTAGAAACAGACAGAAGAGAACCTGAAAAAGGAAATGAGAGAAGGCAAAGAAAAAAAGAAAGAAATAGTACAGTAAGTGATTGAGGTGATACTAAGTGAAAAATGGTGAAGAGAAGTGTGTCGGTCGATGCACGTCTCTCACATCTGAATAGCACAATGAAGTTAAACATAATTAGAAAAAGATTGATCTAATAGTAATTAAAGGGGGTTCAGCTTGAAAGTAATTAATCTATGGTGTCCAAGTTTTGATAAATGCGTAGGGAGTATCATGTAAAATGGAGATAATTTTCTCGACCCTATAGGTGGATTAAACCATGTTAATCATTTGGCATTTAGCTGCACTCAGGATATGATTCATTAGCTTCTGCGATAACGGTGAAATATGAGGGATGGATCTTAAAATGAAAGAATAAAGTGGAGAGGCTGGCATTTGGGGTATGGGACGTTGGGTCGACCCAACTTAGGTCAACACTCATTAGGTCGACCACTGAAGGTCGACATTGCCATTAGGTCGACATGCATTAGGTTGACATGGGCCTTAGGTCGACATGTACTAGGTCGACAGGTCAAAAGGTCAACATGAGGTTTTTGACTCTTTTTGATGTAGTTTTCTCCATAAAGTGACGGGGAACTGAAATTAGTGCACCATGGTGGTCATTCCGAATTTTTCGCTTGTTGCCATTTTTCGCAATGGAGCGATTAGGTGGAAAATGCGCATGCGCATGGTACGCAGCGCGCATGCGCTTAGTTATTTAACACAAAACTTAGTAGATTTACACAAGCTCGAAATACGTTTTTTCAACGCTCGAGTGATCGTAGTGTGATTGACAGGAAGTGGGTGTTTCTGGGTGGCAACATGGCGTTTACAGGGAGTGTGCTAAAAAACGCAGGCGTGCCAGGTAAAAATGTGGCTGGAGAAACAGGGTAGTGGCTGGCCGAATGCAGGGTGTGTTTGTGACGTCAAACCAGGAACTAAATGGACTGAGCTGATCGCAATCTAGGAGTAGGTCTGGAGCTACTCAGAAACAGCAAAGAATTATTTAGTAGCAGTTCTGCTAATCTTTCGTTTGCTATTCTGCTAAGCTAAGTTACACTCCTAGAGGGCGGCAGCCTAGCGTGTGCAATGCTGCTAAAAGCAGCTAGCGAGCAAACAACTCGGAATGACCACCCATGTCCCCTCGCATGGCTCACTTCACTCACCATGCTTCTGGCAAGGTGCATCGCTTTGCTCGGCACATGTTACCATTCCAATCGTAGTCCACGTGGATCGTAAAGTATGAAAAAATCCCAAAAATGAAATTTTTTTGAAAAACTCATGTCAACCTTTTGACCTATCGACCTAATGCCCATGTTGACCTAATGCATGTTGACCTAATAGCAATGTCAACCTTCAGTGGTCAACTAATAAGTGTCAACCTAAGTTGTGTTGACCTAACGACCGTAACCCTGCATTTGAATGCCTATAATAGATCTGATTATTTATAAATCTCTATCCAGAAGGGGCAGATAATTGGGCAGGACCACCAAACATGCAGGAAGGCTCCCCTCTGACTACACTGTTTCCAATAGAGGTCAGAGACTGTGGGGTAGATAGAATGGAGGCTACTGGGGACCAAGTACCACCTAAAATAAATTAAATAGGCATTTTCTTTAACTTGAACAGGAGTGGAGATTTTTGCTATCGCCAATCCAATTTTAGACCAATCCTCGGGACTTAGAGTTTCCTCCGCTTCATGTTCCCACATTAACTCATGGGTTTCTTTTTGCGGCTGGTTGTGAGAAAGAAGTATCTGGTAAATAGTGAAGATAAGTTTTTTAGTTGATTGAGGTGCCAGCATAGGGTTTCTATAGAAGAGCAAGAAATGAAGGCAAAACTATGGGGAGATACTACAGTGATAGAAATGCCTGATTTGCAAATATTGATAAAAAACGGTATGCGGGAGTGAGAATCTAGAATGTACAGTTATTCCACAAAAGCTGGCATGCCAATTGTCAGGCTGTACACCGATCTTGATCCCGATGTCAGTATAGTGACCGGTGGTCTCCTGACCGCTGATCACATAATTACAGCCCGTTGTTAGCTCAGCTACCTAGTGAAATTCAATATACAATAACATTAAATACAAGACTTTAAACCAGTGTCCTTATAAAAAAGGATATCAATAAAGGAAAATTCTTGAGATAAAAAAGCTTGGGTTGAACTGAATAAGGATAATAAGTTACTTGTTTGGGGTCGTACAAATGGAGTCAAGGAGAAAAAGTCCAAAAGTGAGAGAGGTTCATGTTGTGGACCATTCCACAGTGGGGGATAATGGACTGAACAGGGTCACACTTGCTTCTTTTCGGAATAACTGAGGTATTTAATTAATAATCTCAAACTTTTGATGCAGTTTGTAACCTTGGAGTGGTGTTTTGACAATGTGAGATGTTCTATCTTTGGTGATAACAAGTTGGAGCGGAAAGCCCCATCAAGATAAGTCTTCAAACAACTGCAGCTGGGTCCCCTCATAGGTGACTGCAGGTACACCTCTAACTGCTGACATGATATTCTTCTAAGAGCAGAAGTAGTTAAATCATAAAATTATGTAACAAGGAGTTTGCGAGGGAGAAGGTTTAGATTGTAAAGCTTTGTGTGCTCAATCTAGGAGCCGGGAGGCCTTAGGAATAGCTGGTGCCAGATCTAGGAAGAGACACTCCAGATATGAAGTAAGTGCTTCCGCCGTCACAGATTCAAGGATGTTCCTTATGTGGAAATTATTCCTCCTTATGTAATTTTCCAGGTATCCAAGTGGTCTTTGTAATACTCCATCTCCACTCTAATATCTGCTAGTTCTTGATCCACCACATTCTGACACTGGCATCCAATTTTTGTTCAAGAGGGTCAGTACAAGATCCCAATTTAGCCATCTCAGATTTAAATTCAGCCAGAATGGATCTTATCTCCGATTGTATGGTTTTGGTCACTATAGCAACAATGTCTTAAAGACTGAATGCTTAGCAAAAGTGTCTGGAGAAAACAGAAGAATACTGAAGAATGAATGCTCGGCAGACATGGCTGAAGAACACTGAAGATCGAAGACTTGAATACTGAAGAATGAATGCTTAGCAAACACGGCTGAAGAACACTGAGGAATACTGAAGAATGAATGCTTGGCAGACGTGTCTGAAGAACACTGAAGGATGAAGACTTAAAGACTGAAGAATGAATGCTTGGCAAATGTGGCTGAAGAACACTATAGAATACAAAAGCATGGATGCTTGGAAAACATGGCTGAAGAACACTGTAAAATACTGAAGAATGAATGCTTGGAAAATGTGGCTGAAGAACACTGTAGAACACTGAAGAATGAATGCTTGGTTGACGTGGCTGAAGAGCAGTGCTGGAGATCTTGGTGCCCCTCTACTGTCACAGGGTACCTGAGGTCACGGCTCGGAAGGTGGTCAGCCACCATCAGCGGAACTGGAAGCATGACCGGCAAGAGTACAGTGGCAGGTTACAAGGAAGACTCAGAAAGCAGAGCTGGAGACCACTGGAGCACGAGAAACAACCACAGGAATTTCCTGAGGGAGGACAGAGCTGGAGCTTCTGCTCTTGGCAGTACCTTAAAACACTGGCAGTGTTAGACTCTGGGTTGACCCCTTTTAAAAGAGGAAGCTGCCTGGAATTGGCTGGATGAAACAACAGAGCTCAACCATTAGCTACAGAGAAGTATGGTCTCCAACATGGTGGCCCCCAGCACAGCAGGCACATAAGGGTGCGCTCCCTCACCTGCTCAGTCTCTTAAACCTGCACCAGTCACTGCCTCCAGACCCGCTGCACCTCACCTCTGCCACGACCAGTTGCCTGCCACCGCAGCACTGCCAGCAACTGAACGGGCAACCCCGGACCCTGACACCTGACACTATATCTCTGGTACTATGTGCTTTCCCGACTAAAAACCATGTTCCCTGACACTTTGGATAGGTGTTGGAGTGGTTGCATGGATGAGGGCACCTTTTTACATATCTGGTGATCCTATCTGAAACTTGCCAGTGTATAGTGGGAGGTCATTACTTTACACTTGCACCTACTTGACACCACTATCCCCTTTGTTCACAAATACTTCCCACTCCCTTTGAATTTTCCCAACTTTACCTGGCACCAAAATAAAGTCCTTCAACACAGAGTCTCTGCCATGACCTGCCAAATAGCTGCTGATTATAAAACCCCCTCGCCATCCCCTATGCAAGCAAGTCTATCCCATATCTTTTACATCTACAAAATGGAATATATGACTGCCATAATATGTAACTCCTCCAAGTAAATTAATAAAATCTGGTCTTCCCAGCTGACTTCAGCTGACTTCCATCTGGTCTCCCCAGCTCCCTCCTCGTTTGGCACCTGACTCTTTTAGGGAAATTAACTAAGATCCCAATTCCATTTGAACATTCCAGGCTGAAAATGTATCTCCGTAAATTACTAAACACAGATCACAGCAGAGTTTAATCAATTCACACTGAGATAAACGGCTGGCCACTCATGTATGAACAAATAGACCATCAGCCAAACACAGTTGGATTTTCACATACTGTACATCTCATTGAAATGGAAATTAACCAAGGATTCATATTCTCAATCATTAAAGACATTACATAAACACTGCAGCAAAAGAATGTGATTTGTACAGAAATGGACTTTCAAATAGATCTGTTTTTGGCTTGAATGTTTGGAGAATCATGCATGGATCAATGAGATCCGTAAATGCTTCTCTGTGTAAAAGTGTGTAAAAGATTTCAATATAAGAAAAAAAAACTGTGTGGGGTCCCCCCTCCTAAACATAACCAGCACTGGTTCTAAAAATACTGGGGAAAAATTGCATAGAGGTCACCCAGTATTTTAAGAACCAGGATTGGGTTCTTAAACTGGTCCTGGAACCAAAAATACGGGGAAAATGGACATAGGGGTTCCCTGTATTTTTTAAACCAGCACCGGGCTTCACTAGCCAAGAAGATAATGGCACAGTCTGAGGACACATTTATACAGGTCTCTGCAGGAGTGTGGACCACGCCGATAAAGGGTTCTCCCCTTCAGAGTACTCAAGGTCCAGATCTGAAGGCTGGGGCTGTCCCTAGCACCTGTGGGCGGTGGGTGCCGGACTGATAGGTATTGTGTAAAAAATAGGTAAAATATTGTCTTTTACTTGTCAAACTACAAGCCTCCCCAGTGTGTATGTTTTATTAAAGTAATACTGTCTAGTGTGCATGTCCTGTGTTTATTTTAATTAGTGCTGGGCAACGATTAAAATTTTTCATCGCAATTAATCACAGGATTTCATGCGATTAATAGCGATTAATCGTATTGTTAGCCGACTAAAGTCAATTATGAATTCAAAAGTGGTGTATTGCGCACTTTTAGTACTTCTATATGACCAACAGTGCAATAACATTAAACAACACTGCAATAACATTTGGTTTGCAGTTTTCCCTTAACACAGTAGCATTTAAAAAACGTTAAAAATGAAAATTAAAAATAAAATAGTTTACTGAGAATCTAAATCTGTTTTCTTTCCCAGATTTTTGTTCCCACCATATTGGACAGATATATTTTAGGTGTGTAACCTATTTACTCCTCTGCACCAAGCCAGTTGCTAAGACACACAAGGTTATTTACATTTTCAGATGATAAAGAAACTCTCTTCTTCTGTACAATATGACCAGCAAGAGAAAACAACCTTTCACAGGGTACTGATGTTGCAGGTGTCGCCAAGTACTTCTGTGCAATGGAGGCCAGCCTGCTGTGTGAGCCTGCATGTTTGGACCACCACTCTAATGGACAGGACTCTGTACTGATGGTGGGCTCCGCTCTGAATTGACGCACACTGTTCTCAACTGAATCTTCCTCCTGTTCAGAATCAGACTCTGATGAAGCAGCCAATAGGGCTAACTTTTTATTTGGTGGCTCTGATGTTTTTGCTTCCACAGGTTTCTCTGCAACAAACCTCTGCTCCTTTAGTAAGTTGGTGACTAAGGCCCACACCTCACCCCTCTCAGCTCTGGGTATACACTTGAGGTCCTTGAATCTAGGGTCCAATGCAGTAGCAATCTTCAGATATGCAATGTTGGCATTTTCTTTACGTGTCTCCAGGTCTGTTCTGAATGTAGACTTAAATTTGACCACGTAGGCAGGGTCATCATCTGAACTCTCCATGACCCGAGAGAGATGGCAAAAAGCAGGCAGAACCACAGAGCATGAAACATACTTTTCTCCTCCCAGAAGATCAGTCACATACCTGCAACAGCAAAAAAAAAAAATCAAACCCATTTCTTTGGGTATGGGAGAATGCTGGTGGTCAGAAGACCGACAGCGGCATCCTGGAATCCAGATACCCAAAAGTCCCCTGTAAGTATACTAACCCTTCCTACCCTTAACCCTCCCTGCATAGTGCCTAACCCTAAAAGTCAGCTGGTGCTGCCTAACTCTCCCTCCATGCAGCCAAACCCTAACCCTCCCTGCTCCCTACTAACCCTAACCCTCCCTGCTCCCTACTAACCCTCCCTGCTCCCTACTAACCCTCCCTGCTCCCTACTAACCCTAACCCTCCCTGCTCCCTACCCACCACCAGTAAGTGCCTAAACCTACCTAACTACATCCCATTCATGCTATATTTTTTACAGACAGAACAGTGGAAAAATTAAATATATGAAGCATGTAAAATATACCTGCAGGGCTCCAGTAGCGTTTCCAACCTCTGCAGTTTGTCCATTTCAGCTGTAGTTGGCATGGCAATCTTGGTGTTGTGTGTGGTGAGGACATCCCTCAGTGGCTGTTCATTTCTACAGACACTTTTTATCATGTCCAGAGTCGAATTCCATCTGGTTGGAATATCTTGTTTAAGCGACTCCTTCTTTTGTCTATGTTGAATTTGTTGTTTTTGTAATTCTGCAGCACTTGCTGGACTATGTTTAAAGTGGCCTACAACTTTTCATGCATTTGGCCAGGACATTGTCAAACGCACTGTTCTGCAGAGTTACTGTGACAGAAACTGGAGACTGTGCGCAGTGCAGGGGACATGTTCAAAAGGCAGGTGTCTTGCAGCAGCAATCATATTTCTTGCACTATCTGTGCTAAGTGTGCCGACTTTATCTGAAATGTTCCACTCCTGTGCAACATGAATAAAATGTTCAGCGCACGTTTCAGCAAAATGTCTCTCTTCTGTTTTCATTACAGTCAGAGCATGTGAATGTAGCTCCCAGTGTTCATCAATATAATGCACTGTAACTCCGAGGTAATTATGGTTACCCAGCGATGTCCAGTAATCTCCAGTGAGAGCAACATGTGGTGCACATTGTAACGCCATCGCTTTTGTAGTCCTCTCATTTTCATACAAGTCATTTATTCCTCTTGTGATGGTGCGTCTTGAGGGAGGCTCATACGTGCTGTCATTCGTTGCGATCCTAAGAACGTTCCTCAGACCGACATCTTCGACAATACTAATTGGCCTGCAGTTTGTAGCTATCCACTTTGCTATGTTATTTGTTAGCTTTTCTTAAATTTGATTATCTATACTTCTCCCATACGCAGTATCCAATGTAGTCTGCCGAAGCTTCCCTCCACTGTTTGTTTGAGTGGGTGAGTTGCTGGCATCAACGGTGTGTATTGCATTTAAGTGATACTTCAGACTCTAAGTACTCCGGTGATAAGAAAATTCAGCTTTGCAGTGTTTACAAATAACTTTGGTTTTATCAACTGTGCCATCTGGTAGAGATTTAAAATGGAAATGTCCATGTAAAATTTCGGTTCCTTTCTCCATTTTCTGTGAAAACATTTTTAAATAAATAAACTAAAATTTATAAATAAATAAAAAACTGTATTTTTTTTTTATAGCAGATTAGGCACCCCAGCAATAAAAGGGAGTATAATAGCTCAGCAGGGAGACCTTAATGAACGAAGGAGGCCCAAACTTCCAATATCATCCACTAACTCTCCTGTTAATATAAGCAATATCAGCCCCAATGTACATAAATCTGGCAGACCACTGTCACTGTATTATATTTCCTTTCCTGATAGAACCTCAAGTGCACATACCCTGGTGTGTGGGAGACCTCGTGTCTCTAGGCCGAGTGTCCGAGAGGTAGTCTGCCCAGTCTCCCTGAATCACAGCACAATCTGGTGGCTGGCAACTTCCAGGTCCAGCGTCATCCAACGCAAGCGAGTCTGGCAGTGTGTAGATACAGCGGCTTCCACCGCAAGTGGTTATGGCAGCTAATGGAAGAATAAAAAAAATTATAAGACATGCTGTCCGTGAGGGTATATATTGTATTTTATTAACACAACAATTCACTTAATTAACAACAACATATAAAGGTAAGGTACACAAAATATCCGATACATCTGATGGGCTGGATTAGGGTGCTAGGGGAGCTGGTCCAAAGGCAAATTCACTAGCAGCAGACAATAGCCCTGTGGACATCACACATAGTTAAATGAAAAAAAAAAATTGCGTTGGGTCCCCCCTCCTAAGCATAACCAGCCTCAGGCTCTTTGAGCTGGTCCTGGTTGTAAAAATACAGGGGAAAAATTGCGTAGGGTTCCCCCATATTTAAACAACCAGCACCGGCTCTGCGCCTGGTCCTGGTTCCAAAAATACGGACGACAAAAGATGTAGGGGTCCCCCGTATTTTTAAAACCAGCACCAGGCTCCACTAGCCAGAGAGATAATATCACAGCCAGGGGACACTTTTATATAGGTCCCTGCGGCCGTGGCATTACCCCCCCAACTAGTCACCCCTGGCCGGGGTACCCTGGAGGAGTGGGAACCCTTTCAATCAATGGGTCCCCCCCTCCAGCCACCCAAGGGCCAGGGGTGAAGCCCGAGGCTGTCCCCCCCATCCAAGGGTGGCGGATGGGGGGCTGATAGCCATGTGTCAAAAAAAAAGAACATTGTTTTTTTGTAGCAGAACTACAAGTCCCAGCAAGCCTCCCCCGCAAGCTGGTACTTGGAGAACCACAAGTACCAGCATGCGGGGGGGACAGGCCCGCTGGTACCTGTAGTTCTACTACAAAAAAATACCCAAATAAAAACAGTACACACACACCGTGACAGTATAACTTTATTACATACATGCACACCAACATACACACATACTTACCTATGTTGACACGAAGTGTCGGTCCCCTTGTCCACGTAGAATCCGCGGGGTACCTGTAAATAAAATATATACTTACAAACAATCCTTGCGTAGTTCTGTCCTCTTCTTTTCCGACGTAATCCACGAACTTGATTAAAATAATAAAATGGAACCCCTTTTCCCGAATGTCGGGACCCCCCGTGACTTCTATCACTGAAGGTCCCTGTAGCCAATCAGGGAGTGCTACGTCATGGCACTCTCCTGTTTGGCTGTGCACTCCTGCCCTGTCAATCAGGACGAGCGCACTGCCTAGAATGGAGGGGAGCGCTCCTCCATTCTAGTCAATGATGGTAACTTTGCGGTCTGCGGTAGACCGCAAAGTCAATTGGGGTCACTCTTGTGGGTATATTATACACATCAGTACTTTGCAGGAGATCCTCACCTATCTAAAATATAGACTAAACCAGCAGAGGGCGCTGTTATCTCTTTTAACAGCTTCTCCTGTGATATGGCTTATAATAATATAAAATCTGGACAGCAGGGGGAGCTATTACTGTGATAAAGAGACCGCTCCCCCTGTCTTCATATGGGAGGGAGAGGGGGGCGTGGTTCAGGTTGTCGCCTTAATCGGAATTAAAAATGGCCACTGAACAATCTTGTCATGGGGGGTGGGGGTGGGGGGTTTATTCACTCTACCACCATCTCCCCAGTAATCTGCGCATCTCACAGAGCCGCTTCTGACCCCCACCAGCACGCGCACTGTGGGACCCGTCACATCCAGTTCCTCAGCGGCGTTGATAGAACCAGTGAATAGCCGCCGGTGTTGAGAAGTGCTTCCTGCGCTGTCTCTGATACTTGCGCTCCGGCCAGCGCGCACGCTGCGGGACCATTCTCATCCAGTCCCACAGCGGCGCCCGCCGGAGAAGAGAAGGGCTGCCCTGAGCACTGCATCCCACGCGACCGAGGTTTCTCCTCAGCCACGCGTAACTAAGTTACCCAGCTCCGGCCAGCACGCACTACGGGATCCCACTCACCCAGTCCCACCACGGCGCAGCTCCCGCTTGTGTTCTAAGTTAATCACTACCTACTGTATCTAACTAAAAACTAAATGCTAAAGAGCAGCTATAAGGGAATCCTATGCCTTTGCTAGGGCCCTGTATAAAAACCAGTACTCACACAGATATTGTGAAGATGTCTCAATCTCAACAGGTTATGGCGGCTTCCTCTTCTCCGGCGGCATCCGGTGGCTTCCTCTTCTCCGGTGGCATCCAGCGGCGTCTCCATCAAGGGGGTCAGATGAATTACTGCTTCCGGCGGCTTCTTCCGCTACTGCTTAAGGCGCAGCAGAGTTAACGGCGTTAACAATATTATCGCCGTTATTGCCTTATGGCGTTAACGGGTTAATAACGCGTTATCTTGCCCAGCACTAATTTTAATATTTGTTTTACAGGTGGAGCTATAGGTACCAGCAAACCCTTTAAAAACCCACATGCTGGACCTTGTGGTTCTCCAAGTATCAGCATGCAGGTGAGGATTGCTGGGGCCTGTATTTCCACAATTAAAAGACAATATTTTATCTGTTTTTTACACAATCAGCTGAGCACCCACTGCCCACCAGTGCTGGGGACAGCCCTGGGCTTCAGCCCTGGCCTTTGAGTGCTTTTGAGGGGGGAACCATTTATTGGGGGTCCCACTCCCTCAGGAAACCCTGGCTAGGGGTGAGTAGTTGGGGGGTAATGTCATGGCCGCAGGGACCTGTATAAATGTGTCCACTGGCTGTGGCATTATCTTCTTGGTTAGTGGAGCCTGGTGCTGATTTAAAAAATATGGGGGGCCCCATGTCCCCCCCCCCATATTTTTTAAACCGGTCCTGGTTCTTTGAGCCAGCTCTGGTTCTTAAAATACTTGGGGACCCTTACGCAATATTTTCCCAGTATTTTAAGAACCAGGACCGACCAACTCAAAGAGCCCGGGGCTGATTATGCTTATGGCGGACTCTACATTTTTTTTTTATGTAGCTGTTTTATTACTTAACACAATAAAGCATGCATGGATCTTACTGATCCAGCTGGGCTTCATGCCTTCATGTTCGACAGTGTTTCACAAAACTCCCCCGTAAAACACAGCTTTGGATTACGAATGAAATAGACATTGGTACAGTAGCTTAGTAAATTACCAATTTTGATTTCAAAAAGTTGCAACCTAAAACATCTGATGTCAGCTGAGATTGATCTTGGTCAAAATCAGCTGAAACATGAATCTTAGTAAATTTACCCCTTTGACTTGAATGTTTAAAGGCTTTGTACCTGGAGGTCACTTTCTCACCACCTCTACTCATTTTCCTCTGTTCTTCTTTTATTTTTATTTCTCCAGCTCTCTACCTTATAATCTTCCTCTTTGATGGTTTGCCACACCGTCGCTGCAAGAATTTCTTCTTTCTCTTATACTGTACTTTCTTAGACTTTCTTGAAAATTGGATCACCTTTTTTTTTTTACTGTTTAACTCATTGTAGTCTTATATGTTTGCTTTTTTAAATGGATTCTTAGGAGTCGTGTATGCCGCACTCTACTAAGATTCATTCAATAATAAATTAAATGTGTTTACAAAAAAAAGATTTGAAACATACAGTACAAATTATCAAAAAGTAAAAGGCTGCTTATAGAAACAGGTGTCAATTATTATAATTAACAGTGGGCCTAATTCCTATTTGTACGCAATGACAGATGTTCACGCAATGGAGCAATTATCAACAGACAGCGCATGTGCTGTGATTGCAATGCACATGCGACAAGGTGCTGCTGCGATCTCGCCTGCAATAAGGATTTAATGGAGAAGTGTTTGACAGGAAGTGACCATCTGGAGGTGTTAATGGGGAGTGGCTGTGAAACTGCAGGCGTGTCATGCCCATTTTCAGGGCGTATATCTGCTGCCGGCTGTTAGCTTGTACATGCAATAACATAACACCTGCATTGCTACTGCTATGTCCTGACTGTGTAGTCACAGGCCAACCCTTAACCTCAAAGTTTATGGTTTTTGCATTTAGGCTGCAAATGTACATGCAATTACAAATGAGATTGATGGCTCCAACTGGCAGTTCAATAGATTACATAATCATTATTGTGATTGCATTTGTTTACAAACATGAATTAGGCCAGTATTTGTGAGATAGGGCAAATGGACAAAACAAGAGGCAGAGGAGAAAAGAGAATGGAAGGAGGCGGAGACTTTTTCTGAGACAAGATGAGTGGACAACAAGGTAATAGGCTAGGCTGGCATTATAATGGTGGGACAAACAATAAATGGACAGATACAGATGCATAGGGAGCAGTAGAATAACTTCTCACCTCTTTGAACATTAATCAAGGGCCCTATAATGACATAATTTCCTCAGATATATCAAGACTTGACAATAGGAGGTCACCCATACCCATATAGTGATGAAGTCTAGAGAAACATTCCTAATAGTGGGTGTGGAATGCCAGTATTGAGATGCTTGAGTAGTGATGTCTTGTAGAGTATGAGACCTGTGATCTTATTTAATAGGAAAAAGGAGGGAGGGTGTTCACACCCAGGCTCTCCCTTGCTAAACTCAGAACTAAGTCACAGAAGGTATGTGAGGCCTGGAAGTCCACTAAATGTGTAGGGGGAGCCAATACTGTTGGTACACTTACAACAAGGTGGTATACCCTGGTAAACATCAAAGCCAGCACACTCTGGTATCTGTACCACCTAGACTATTCTTTAAACTGAGTATCAATAGTGGAATAACTCATAGAACATGAAAATGTAGTTTTAAAAATGTTATACAAATCTGTTGGATTTAGTTGGATGCAGAGGTCCTTCATCCAGTCTTCAGTAAATTTGGGAAATATCTGGTAAGTGTCATAAATCAAAAGTTTGTATCTTACAGAACTTATCTGGGTTTTTTTGCAACAAGCCTTCCACATAGTTTCCCTCTGAAGGAAATGTTTAATTTGGAGAAAATGCCAGATCTCAAAGTCAGGCAGAGAACATGTAGCGTGAATATAACCAAAGTGAGATACAGTACACCCAAGGAGCTAGTTAGCTGGCTCACATGTGCCATTCCTATGGAGAGTAGTGTCTGGTGGGAAGTCTGATTTTTCAATCACTGGAGTTTGTTTCAAAAAGACAAAGTCTATAGTAAGGTGAGAGAATGTAGATAGACAGGACAAAGGGCCTAATTCAGATCTGATCGCAGCAGCAAATTTGTTAGCTAATGGGCAAAACCATGTGCACTACAGGGGCGGGGGGCAGATATGACATGTGCAGAGAGGGTTAGATTTGGGTGGGGTGTGTTCAAACTGAAATCTAAATTACAGTTTTAAAATAAACTGTCCATTATTTACCCTGCACAGAATCAATATAACCCACCCAAATCTAACTCTCTTTGCACATGTTACATCTGCCACACCTGCAATGCACATGGTTTTGCCCATTAGCTAACAAATTTGCTGCTGCGATCAGATCTGAATTACCCCAAAAGAATGGATTGGCTGAGGAAGCATATAATTATCATTCAGAACCCATTGTTTATTCATCCCTGGCCTCATCCATTCCAAGATCCATCCTAATATGACCCCCACACACCCAAACACACAGAAATGTTCCTATCTTTCAGTTGATGTCAGTGAATCATGGGTTATGTATATATATTGGGAGTGTTTGTAATAGAAACATAATCCTCAGTAGCACATTCATCTTATTAATGCTAGACCTCCCCAACCACAAAAAGGTCTACATCTCCAATCCCTAAAATCTGCTCGGAGATTGTGAAGCAGTGACTGGAAATTATCAGTAAAGAACAAGCACAGATCACTATTTTAATGTGATGCCTAAATATTTAATACTAGAAGGGTGCCAGGAAACTGCAAAGAAACTTTTTAGACCTTCAATTACACGGGGAGGTGATATTAATGGCTATTTTGAATAGTTTATTTTCAAATTAGACAGTGTCCCAAATTTATGTTATTCAAACATTAAATTCGGTCTAGACACAGTCAAATTAGATAGTGGGGCTAGACTATCACCAGTAAACAGTGTTAGTTTATACTTATTGTTGCCTACCTGTAAAACAGAGATATTAGTAAGTATTAAACCTAATTGATTGGGCAAGTACCTCCATACAAATTTGGCAATTGGATTCCAATTCAGTGCATGATTTTGGTAGTCACCTTAACACTAATAATTATCATTTGAAATTTACATGTAAGTTTATCCTTACCTGGGTGACTGCATGGATATTATCATCTCCATCAAGGAGATACAATTATCACTAGTCATTTCTATAACCCTAGTGACATCTGTAATTATCTAGATTATCGAAGTGGCTGGATAAACAATATTCACAAAGTCTAACTGGGCAGACTAGACTGCACACAAGACTCTGGTTTCTTGCTGCAGGAAGATAAAATGAGATTTGATTTTCACTTCCATGGCTATCCTACCTCTTTAATCAATTTATCTTTCACACAGGTCATGCTTAGAGATAGATACTCCCTTTTTGAACCAAGAAGTATTTACTATGGGGGATAAAAGCAGGAGAGTTTGATGAATCCTGTCATTTTAAGAAAATCCCGCCCAGAGGATGAAACAGATAATCACCTCCACCCCAATACGTGTCTGTGCACAGCCATTCATTATCAGATGAACTTGTCTCCTCCACAGTCAACTCATCTGGACTGTCTACCAGCAGAAACTCAGAAACTCCTGATTACAGCAGAATCATAATTGCAGTCAATTCATCATCATTTCCATGAACGTCGACCCGACAATAAATTTTCTGTATCACATGTTTGCCTTCATGTCAGTAATACTATATTGCTTACTCCACCACACAGCTGTCATTTGACAGACTGAATTATACAGGTCTGACCTGCTGTATTATTGGATTTAAGCTTGCTACTATGGGTTTAGCACACAGTTGAGCAAATCAGTCCAAGACTTACTGGATATTCTAACTGCAATGTTTTAGCTTTTGCTTCTGAAAAGCTTGCATGCAATCCTGTGATATATTTCACTAACAGAGAGTTTATTTCACCAACAGAGACTTTATACCTTTTAACTAGAAATGAGCGGATTCGGATCTCAGAGATCCAAACCCCCCTGAACTTCACGATCTGAGCCAGGAAGCAAGTCCGGCTCAGGACTTCCTGACAGACTCGGATCCCAGAATGAGGCAAAACGCCATCATCCTGCTATTGGATTCTTGCATGTTTTGGATTCAATAAAAGGAGCCGACTGTTGCCACCATTTTCACTCCAGACTTGGAGAGTGAGGGAGACAGACCTCTGTCTCTTTGTGGGTGATGTCATTGGGTGGGGTGAGTGTGTGCTCTTTAGGGGTGCTGTCCTGTGTGATGTTAGGGGTGCTGTCCTGTCACTGTGGTGTCCTGTGCTGTTAGGGGTGCTGTATATTGGTGTTGCTGTCCTGACACTGTGTTGTACAGGGGAACTATCCTACAAAAATATAGGGGTGTTGTATAAATAAAGGTACACTATACAGGTATAGGGGTGTTGTTAAAATACAGGGATTCTGGCCTTGTACTGTATGCTATAAAAATACAGGGGTGCTGTGAAAATACAGGGGTGCTGGTTCTGTCCTGTATGCTGTAAAAAATGCAGGGCTGCTGTATAAATAAAGTTACACTGGCCCTGTCCTGTATGCTGTAAAAATACTGGGGTGCTGGTTCAGTCATTTATGCTGTAAAATACAGGGGTGTTGTATAAATAAAGGTACACTGGCCCTGTCATGTATGCTGTAAAATTATAGGGGTGTTGTTAAAATACAGGGGTGCTGGCCTTGTCCTGTATGCTGTGAAAATACAGTGGTACTGTGAAAATACAGGGGTGCTGAGTCTGTCCTTATGCTGCAAAAAATACAGGGGTGTTGTATAAATAAAGGTACACTGGTCATGTCCTGTATGCTATAAAAATGCAGGGGTGCTGTGAATATACAGGGGTGCTGGTTCTGTCCTGTATGCTGTAAAAAAATACAGGGGTGCTGTATAAATAAAGTTACACTGGCCCTGTCCTGTATGCTGTAAAAATACTGGGGTGCTATGAAAATACAGGGGTGCTGGTTCAGTCCTCTATGCTGTTAAAATACAGGGGTGTTGTATAAATAAAGGTACACTTGCCCTGTCTTGTATGCTGTAAAATTACAGGGGTGTTATTAAAATACAGGGGTGCTGGCCCTGCCCTGTATGCTGTAAAATACAGGGGTGTTTTTGTTAAAATACAGGGGTGCTGGTCCTGTCCTGTATACTTTAAGTATCGGGGGTGCTATTAAAATTAAGGTACACTGGCCCTGTCCTGTACACTGTAAAACTACAGTTGTGCTGTGAAAATACAGGGGTGCTGGTTCTGTCCTGTTTGCAGTAAAAATACAGGGGCATTGTATAAATAAAGGTACACTGGCCCTGTCTTGTATGCTGTAAAACTACAGGGGCATGGTTAAAGTACAGGGGTGCTGGCCCTGTCCTTTATGCTGTAAGAATACAGGGGTGTTGTATAAATAAAGGTAGACTGGCCCTGTCATGTATTCTTTAAAAATACTGGGGTGCAGTAAAAATACAGAGGTGCTGGTTCTGTCATGTATGCTCTAAAAACAGATGGGTGTTGTATAAATAAAGGTACACTGGCCCTGTCTTGTATGCTGTAAAACTACAGGGGTGTTGTTAAAATACAGGGGTGCTTGCCCTGTCCTGTATGCTTTAAAAATACAGGGATGTTGTTAAAATACAGGGGTGCTTATCCTGTACTGTATGCCATAAATACAGGAGTGTTGTTAAAATATAGGTTCACTGGCCCTGTCCTGTATGCTGTAAAAATACAGGGGTGTTGTATAAATAAAGGTACACTGGCCCTGTCATGTATGCTGTAAAATTATAGGGGTGTTGTTAAAATACAGGGGTGCTGGCCTTGTCCTGTATGCTGTGAAAATACAGTGGTGCTGTGAAAATACAGGGGTGCTGAGTCTGTCCTTATGCTGCAAAAAATACAGGGGTGTTGTATAAATAAAGGTACACTGGTCATGTCCTGTATACTATAAAAATGCAGGGGTGCTGTGAATATACAGGGGTGCTGGTTCTGTCCTGTATGCTGTAAAAAAATACAGGGGTGCTGTATAAATAAAGTTACACTGGCCCTGTCCTGTATGCTGTAAAAATACTGGGGTGCTATGAAAATACAGGGGTGCTTGTTCAGTCCTCTATGCTGTTAAAATACAGGGGTGTTGTATAAATAAAGGTACACTTGCCCTGTCTTGTATGCTGTAAAATTACAGGGGTGTTATTAAAATACAGGGGTGCTGGCCCTGCCCTGTATGCTGTAAAATACAGGGGTGTTTTTGTTAAAATACAGGGGTGCTGGTCCTGTCCTGTATACTTTAAGTATCGGGGGTGCTATTAAAATTAAGGTACACTGGCCCTGTCCTGTACACTGTAAAACTACAGTTGTGCTGTGAAAATACAGGGGTGCTGGTTCTGTCCTGTTTGCAGTAAAAATACAGGGGCATTGTATAAATAAAGGTACACTGGCCCTGTCTTGTATGCTGTAAAACTACAGGGGCATGGTTAAAGTACAGGGGTGCTGGCCCTGTCCTTTATGCTGTAAGAATACAGGGGTGTTGTATAAATAAAGGTAGACTGGCCCTGTCATGTATTCTTTAAAAATACTGGGGTGCAGTAAAAATACAGAGGTGCTGGTTCTGTCATGTATGCTCTAAAAACAGATGGGTGTTGTATAAATAAAGGTACACTGGCCCTGTCTTGTATGCTGTAAAACTACAGGGGTGTTGTTAAAATACAGGGGTGCTTGCCCTGTCCTGTATGCTTTAAAAATACAGGGATGTTGTTAAAATACAGGGGTGCTTATCCTGTACTGTATGCCATAAATACAGGAGTGTTGTTAAAATATAGGTTCACTGGCCCTGTCCTGTATGCTGTAAAAATACAGGGGTGCTGTGAAAATTAAGGTACACTGGCCCTGTCCTGTATGCTGTAAAAATAAAGGAGTGCTGTGAAAATAAAGGTACACTGGCCCTGTCTTGTATGCTGTCAAAATACAGGGGTGTTGTTAAAATACAGGGGTGATGTGAAAATAAAGGGGCACTGTTCTGTGTGCTGTAATAATAAAGCGGTGCTGTCCTGTGAAATGGAGAACAAAAAGTTGGAGGAAAAAATAGTGAAAGATCAGGAACCACTTCCAGTTCCTAGTGCTAGTGCTGAAGCTGCTGCTGACACCAGTCATGCAGTGCAATTCCATCAACGTCATCTGCTAAGGCCGAAGCTCAATGTCATAGAGGACATGTAAAATCCAATAACCAAAAAAAGAAGAAATTATCTGATAAGAAACGTAAAATTGGCAATATGCCATTCACAACATGAAGTGGCAATGAAAGGCTAAGGTTGGTAAGAGGGCCCAAGGACAAATCCATCTTGCACATCTTTTCTTTGCCTGTCACATCATTCCAGGGGTGCTGATCCTGTGTACTATGAGTCCAGGGGTGCTGCTGCCTGTCTGCTGTGCTGTGCAATTCTCCAGGGGTGCTTCAAATGCTGTATAAGTCTAGTGGTGCTGCCTATCTGCTGTATAACTTTAGAGGTGCTGCCATATAATTCTTGGGGTGCCCTGTCTGAACCGCTCATCTCTAGTAGATATATCTTCTAGTGTGCACTGGGTACTCAGCATTAGAGCGAGGTTCTTCTCATTCATTTCATGTAAGGGACTCAAATGAATGGCTCTAATTAGTCAACCTTAATTTGAATTTATTATTAATGTTCCATATATTGGGATTATTTACAAAATGCATGTTTGTTGTACAGAAATCTTTTCCTTTATTTTGTAAATGTTTTCTCCTTAATAATTGTACAATGTAAGGGCCGCGTAGGGTTATCGCAAGAGCTTGCGGTATTAGAAGAACAGAGTTTCAGTGATCTTGCATTGCATCAGCTTTCCATTGCACTGCACCACTAGATGGGCCAAGAGCTCCTGTGAGGTACAAACATATACTGAATAAGGGCCAGTATGGCCAGGCTAATGCATGCTTGTGGCACAGAGGTTAGCATTGCATCCTTCCACAGTCCTGCTTGTAATATAAAATTAGTTTTGACTAGAGTGGTAAGCTCTACTAGGACAGGGGTTGAAAAACAAAAAAATAACTGCACAGTTCTGCTTAGTACTGTATCGAACCCACCCGAACTCAACTTGCCCGATTTGGGGATGCTGTTTGGGGCTCAGGAGGGGCTGCTAAAACATCTAAGGGGTTACTTTATTTAAAAATAAAATATGAATTAAATAAACAAGGCACACAGGTATGCTCACATGTGTGTAACTGGGACACACCGGTATACTCACATGCGTGTACCTGGGAGCTGTGAAAAACAAAAATAAGGCATCTGACACAAAATGTGTAATTAAAAATGCAAAAAAAAAATGGAATAAAATAACCCACGAGATTTTCACAAAATAAGTCTCCAGACTCCATGGAGGGGAAAATATCCAATCTTGATCCTGTGGTATACACCAGTTTATTTGCATGCCAATATTAAATCCTGAAAATGGAGAAGGGGGTATAAATTCTGAGGCTTTGGCTCCTAGTTTCTCAGTTTGTCCAGTAATGTGGTAATTATATATTTGCTTGGTTAATGTCCTTTCTGATCCACACAAAGATAGGAGCGGAGGTGAAAGCTGTGTGTTATCCCTGATTTTTAATCACCTCCTTGACACTGTCCACTTTCTCTTGCCTCTTCTCATAATGTGAACAGTCATCAAATATGGAGGTGGTATGTTTTTAGCTAGCTTTGATTCAGATAACTTGGCTAGCTTTTTCCAGGGGAACCACCGGTTGCAGAAATGATAGGTTTATTGAACTGTGCATGTCCTGTTTAAACAACATAAGGGTGGGTGGGAGGGCCCAAGGACAATTCCATCTTGCACCTCTTTTTATTTTTGCATTATGTGCTCTTTGGGGCCTATTTTTTAAAACTGCCATCCTGCCTGCCACTGCAGTACCACTCCTAGATGGGCCAGGTGTTTGTGCTGCCCACTTGTGTCGCTTAGCTTGGTCATCCAGCTATCTCGGTGCAATATTTTGGCCTAAAAACAATATTGTGAGGTGTGAGATGTTTAGAATAAACTGGAAATGAGTGGAAATTAATGTTATTGAATTTAATAACACTGTAGGAACAAAAATAAACCCAAATTCTGTGATTTTAGCTGTTTTTATGTTTGTTTTTTTAAATCCAGATCCAAAACCAAAACCCGTAAGTGTGGTCCAATCCAGATACAAAACACAAATGGAGATACAGATCCAAAACCAAAACACAAAACCCGAAAAGTGTCCAGTGCACATCTCTACTTTTAACCTTGCTTTCATGCTTCATATTGTTCTTGAAGTACAATATAATTTATAAAAGTATTCATTATCATCCATTCATCTTTTCATCCATCATTGCATTTATTACAGAAAATGACTGCCCAATAGCAGTCTACAAAAATACGACTGCCATCAACAAATGGGGAGCCAGGTATCCATTCCCAGGAACCTGACTGGCTGGAGATTGAGGAAATGGAGTTGGTCTTATAGGGGAAATATCATTAGTAGAAGAGGAGCTGATAAAAGAGTCTTTTTGGTGCCAAGGGAGGAGAGAGATAGAATGGCAGAGGTTAGGCATGTTCCATAGTGGAGGAGACCCTGTTCAGCCAAAAGTCCCAGCCAGCTTAAAACTTACTGATTGCTATGAGAGAATCTGTGCTTCAAACCCAAGTTTGTCCCCTGGGAGACACAGGCAAATGTGCAAGTGGGTACTTTATTCTGCGATTGAGCTGCAGAAGGACTTCAAGCAAGATGGGGAAATCTGGATGCACCTGGAAGAATTGTCCAAAGATACCTGTGCTGACTAGATACAGTAAGTTACAATTTGTCTGTTTTACATATCATTGTAATTTCAACCCTCCATAGTCCAAAGACTGATTGTCTTATATTAACAAGCATGCAACTGGTACCCAATAAAGTCACTACTGCAATATTGTTTAACTACAGTTTTGTAGATTATTAATGTTTATTGTTAGGTAAGACATAAAATGTTGTTGACAAATGCAGGGTTGTACAGTACAGTATGTACCACTGAGGGATGTGCATTAGTGTGGATTGCCTGTATGGGATGAAGAGATAATCTTAATAGTACCCAGAGAAATTATTGTCCATTGTTTTAGTTATTTATGTTACTATTTGCTCTATAGTCATTGTTTGCATTTTATGGTTGCCACCAATTCTTTGTTTTATTACCCCTTTCTACTAACCTTTACCTGCCCTTCAATACATTTGCCAACATGGCCTTTACATATTTTTTTGTGTGTGTACAGTCGTTTAGTAGATCTTTGTGGGTCTGAGTGGTCTTCTTAATCTGTCCCTGTTTGAAAATTGCACTATTCACATCCACTCATGACAAGAGGAGAAGACTTGGATGGATGCTCTGTTTCACTCAGAAGCAGAGTGTTACTTAGGGGTGTGTGAGCAGTGCCATCACACAGAGCATAGGGTTCTGTGGGCAGCACTGTCACTGCCCCTTGTTCCTTGCATCTAGCTAGCAGGATGCCTGAAAACAGAATTGCTACCTTTTGGGTGTTCCAGACTTGCACACGGCAGGCTGAAACAGACCCCTGGAGCATCCTGAGGATCTCCATTTGTCTGCCAAAACCTCCAGATTAAATAACTAATTCTTTAGAGACTCAACATCTTTGTCTGAATTAATTATGCTACAAAATGTAATATAATCTGCGAAAATTGACACTGAATTCCAGACCCACTCCTAGGTCATTAATAGATTTGTTGAACAGTAGTGGCCCTAAGCACTGAGGCCCAGTCAGAAAACATTGCATTAACTATCACTTGCTGTTCCTTGTTGTCCAGCCAATTACTTACCCAAGTACAGATAATGTTTCCGAAAATCTTAATCTGAAAATTAGTCTCATATGTGGCACTGTGTCAAAGGCTTTAGCAAAATCTAAATAGACCACATCCACTGCTTTACCCTGATAAATATTATCACTCACTTTCTTATAGAAGCTAATTAAGTTCATCTGACATGACCTGTCCCCCACAAAACCATGCTGATTCCTGTTAATAACTTTGGAGGTATCCAGGTACTCTTAAATGCTATCCCTTATTATACCTTCCAGTGTTTTCCCCACTACAGATGTCAAACTTACCAGTCTATAGTTACAGGGATGAGTTTTAATTCCCTCTTTAAATATTGGGACTACCTCTGCTATATGTCAGTCCTTTGATATCATGCCTGATACAATTGAATCATAGAAAATCAAACATAAAGGCCTTGCTAGTTATGAGTTAAGATCCATAAGAACCATTAGGTGAAGTCCATCCGGAACAGGAAATGTATTTATCTTAATTTTACTTAGTCTCTCCCAGACTACTTCCTCATTTACCCAAGTACTTATCAAAGGGACATTATCATAGCTTATGTTGTGCACTACTCCCACCAACAAGTCCTCTCTAGTGAACACTGATTTTTTTTACGTGTGTACTGAGGGAAACGTATACAGAGTGCGACTCCTATGAAGGAAGATAGGATCAAGTCACACATGTTAACAGGCCCTACATAAATAGCCAATATATTCTATTGAAGGATTTTCATCATTGGTAGCAATACTGTCAGTATGCTGCCAGTAAAGACCAGCTGTATAACATTGTTGGTATTACCCTGGCATAAACAGCACCTCCTCAGCTTGTACTAGTGCAAACAACAAATACTAAAATCTATCAGTATTAAGCTGTGAAAACTGTAGTCCAGTTACTGGGATCCTGGGCCAGGTCCTTACCCTCCTGGTGGTTAACAGTGATGTACACTCATTAGCTTTTCAAAAATAACTTTTAGTTACTTTTTAGGATGGTTTTAGTTCCTTGTCATTTAAATCCTCTTACTAAAAAAGGAGGATTTAAAAACCACATACTGAACATAACAAAAGTTATTTTTGAAAAAGCTTATTACTTTAAAGCTGTGCTACTGTAGTACAGTTCATTGCTACATCAAGCCTAGTAATGAAAGAGCAAATATAGACTTAATGTATTTACAAAAATTTCCCCTGGATTTCATTCCTGCACTCAATGTATCACATGCATGAAACTGCAGAATAGACCAATCAGAGAAATTATATCTTTCTCGAATAGCAAAAAAAAAAATAGATTCACAACATCTACTACAGCAGTAAAGGAGTCAATTATGTACTTGAGTGTCCATGTGAATTCCAATATATTGGAAGAGCAGTATTCTTAGTGAATTAATAAATGAGCATCTTTAAAACATATAGAAAAAAGTTACTAACCACAATGTGCTGGAACATGGTGGAGATTTCTCACAAGTTAAATTCTTGGGACTACAAAAAGTGGAAATCACATGCAGTGGAGGCAACTACATGTCAAAAAGAAACCAAGCTGAAGCAAAATGGCTTTTCAACCTGGGCACTCTGACCCCTAAAGGGTTAAACATTGACTTTGAGTTACATTCCTTTCTCTAAGAACAAAAAATCCTTATGAAACCAGCCAGAGCAACTTGAACCCCACACATCCTCTTCCAATCTGTTTTATTATTAAACAACAGCAGCAGCAATGCATGTATGTTTTTAAATGGAAAGATAAAATAACATATCACAGTACTGTATAATTGAAAAATCTGTATCAGTCTAATCAATTACCTTAAAATTGTTTTTATATCTCTGTTAATTAAATGAATACATAAATAAATACCCAGCCCCCACCATCATCCACTTCCTTCATCTTCCTTTTGTTCTTCTTCTCTCTTGTGTTCAATTATTGTCACAAAAGAAACAATATTAATGTGCAAAAGAATATTAATATCCTGATTAAATTGACACCACATGACCAGAGTAAGCACAGGGTACATAAACCATGAATCTGTTATCCCGGAAGAAGCCTGTTTAACAGGAAAAACATGTTGCAGGATTACACAGCTGGTGTGTGAAATGCATACTTATACCCCTTTCACATCGCCAAAATAACCCGGGTTTTTGCCAGTTTGTTGCCGGTTCGACTCGGGTCGAGGTGCTCGGTGAAAGCGGCAAAGTGAATAACCTGGGTCGAGTAACCCGGGATTTCAACCCGGGATAAAAGAAGGGTTAAATACATTTTGGACCCAGCTCGTTGTGCAGTGTGAAAGCCTCTGATGTGGCATATTCAACCCGGGTCTCAGAAAAAGGTGCTGCTCAGAGCAGTCCCCAGCCCCTCATCAATGTGAGCTAGAAAAGTCAATTTTAAATCACATCACAGTGTTTAACATGGGTAACCCGGGTTCAGTGTCAAAGACACCAACCTGGGAATAACCCGGGTCCAAACGGCAATGTGAAAGGGTCTGAGCCTGCTCGGACCCAGCTCGGAAACAGATTCAAAAGCAGGGTCTGACCTGGGTTTGTGATCTGAAAGCGGTATAAGAAAGGAGTGTTGCACAGCTCCGGACTGGCTGTTATTACACCACTAGTCCAGTAGGATTGTATATGTGATCCCGGTTATCCGGATGCTGGCAATCACATGACTATTACCGGCATCCCAACAATGAGAATGCCGACAGGGGACAGAGCAATTATTTTACTCCTCTCCTGTCCCCTACCCTAACCCACCTAGGGTGGCGGCTAGGGCTAAGATTCAGGAGTGGTGGCTAGGGCTAAGACTCTGGGGGTGGTGGCTAAGGCAGACTTGATGGGTGGCAGCTACTGCTAACCCCCCTCTGGTGCCTAACCCTAATGCACCCAAGGCCAAAACCCTAACAGTGACCCCAATACATACCTTCAGGATGTCAGTGTTCTGGCACTGGGATTCTGAGTCATGTTAGAATTCCGGGGTCGGTCACATCACCGCAAGCATCCCAACTGTTGGGATGCTAACCGCATCCCGTCCATTGACACAATCAGTGTAAACCTATAGACAAAGCAACAGCCCATCACAAGAAAGCACTTCATGCCTCATTGCTGAAGCGAGCACCCGAAGCGCTGCAGAAATGACCCAAAAAAGCACCCCGCAAATTGTGAGTGCTCACCTACGTTAAAGTGCAGCTGTGTGTTATCTTGGGATTTTGTCCATGAAAGGGCAGCAACAAGAAAGTTTTCTGAGCGAGAGATGTAAAATTGTGAACGATAACGTACCAACCAATCCGCTCCTAACTGTCATTTTTCAAACACAGATTAATATACCTGTGGGTGTAATTTTTCACAGTGTAATAAGGACGCTATTAGTCCAAAATAATACACTGCTAATATAGTAGACTTCCTGACAGACAGAACACAGGTTGTGAAAGCGGGGGAATTCACCTCTCTAGTGCGGTCCATTAGTACAGGAGCCCCTCAGAGCTGTGTCCTCTCACCCCTGCTCTTCTCCCTGTACACAAATGACTGCACCTCAGAGGAGCAATCAGTTATTCGCCAACGACACCACTGTCATCGGCCTCATCAAGGACGGGGACGAATCGGCCTATCGACGGGAAGTAGACCAGTTAGCCCAGTGGTGCATCCACAACAACCTTGCGCTCAACCCCCTCAAAACTGTCGAGATGATAATGGTCTTTAGGAAAAAGTCAGCTAGTGCACCTCTGCTAACTATTGCTGACAGTGTGGTATCGCTAGTGGACACCTTCAAGTTTCTAGGGACCACAATCTCCCGGGACCTTAAATGGGGGTCCATCGCTGATGCCACTGTCGGGAAAGTGCAGCAGAGGTTGTTCTTCTTCAGGCAACTAAGGAAGTTCAACATCCCACAGAAGCTTCTGCTCCTCTTCTACTCCGCGATTGTGGAGTCAGTACTGTGCTCCTCGATACTGTTATGGTACAGCTCTGCCAGTGTGAGGGACAGATGCAGGCTCCAAAAGGTAGTCAGAACTACAGAGAAGATCATCGGGGCCGACCTTCCCTCAGTCCAGGACCTGTACCTGTCCAGAGCTAAAAAGCATGCAACAAAGATAGTAAAAGACCAGCTACACCCCGGCCACAGCATGTTTAACTTGCTTCCTTCAGGCAGGCGTTACAGGGCCGCCCCCGCCAGGTCCACCAGAAGCCTCAAAAGTTTCTTTCACCAAGCGGTCCTCCTGCTGAACTCCTGAACATTGACTGACTAGACGTACATGTAACTAACTTGTGTCCTTAAGGTATGCCTATCTGTATGACTTTACTTGCCCCACCCCACCTGGTTATCTGTTACCTACTTGGCTGTTGTATGGCAAACCGAAGACAAATTCCTAGTATACGCAAGTATACCTGGCCAACAAAGCTGATTCTGATTCTGATAGTGCGGGGTTATTCATTTTAGGTCACGCCAGGACACTCCAGGAATACAGCAATAATATATTGGAACACAATAATAATGGAGTGACCATAATAGTGCCAATAACCATCATATTTGAACACATACTGTATGCAGCTATATGCCATAGCTTTGTGTCTATACAAGACGTTCTTAACATTTTACTGAGACAGATTAGCTGATATGTTTGTTTATACAAAATTGGATCACCCCAGCCAGCAACGACTCAACACATAATATTGGATATCTGGTGCAGTATTACATTATTGCATATACATAACCACAATTATAAATAATTTGTACTGAGATTTATAAGATACTACTGAATGATATATAATTTTATGGTCTGATCAGTCAGAAATACCACTTGGAAAGGGAAAGAGGCAATTACAGTTGTGCTCATAAGTTTACACACCCTAGCAGAATTTGTGATTTTCTGGCCATTTGTCAGAGAATATGAATGATAACTCACAAACTTTTCTTTCACTCATGGTTAGTGGTTGGGTGAAGCCATTTATTGTCAAACAACTGTGTTTACTCTTTTTAAATCATAATGACAACAGAAACTACCCAAATGACCCTGATCAAAAGTTTACATACCCCAGTTCTTAATACCGTGTATTGCCCCTTTTAACATCAATGACAGCTTGAAGTCTTTTGTGGTAGTTGTTGATGAGGCTCTTTATTTTCTCAGATGGTAAAGCTGCCCATTCTTCTTGGCAAAAAGTCTCGAGTTCCTGTAAATTCTTGTGCTGTCTTGCATGAACTGCAGGTTTGAGATCTCCCCAGAGTGGCTCAATGATATTGAGGTCAGGAGACTGAGATGGCCACTCCAGAACCTTCACTTTATTCTACTGTAGCCAATGACAGGTCGACTTGGCCTTGTGTTTTGGATCATTGTCATGTTGGAAGGTCCAAGCACGTCCCATGCGCAGCTTCCGGGCTGATGAGTGCAAATTTTCCTCCAGTAAATAATACAGATCCGTTGACAAGAGATTGATCGGATGACATATTCTCACTTAAACTTTTATTGATGAAACAGGGAAAAACTTGATGGAATAGATCCACTTTTGACAACTATCTAAAAAAACAATATCACACCAAGAGGTCGGAGTCCAATAATTTTTCCCACGTTCCAACTGGCCAATAAAGAACTTCAAAAAGATTGGGAAACTGTACTTACTCGATGCTCTACTGACCTTATTAAAATTTTGATCAAACATGATGAAATCCTGTTGACACAATATACACAAGAAATCAATATTTTGGGTGAAAAATGTAAAACATTTAAAACAATCCACACATTTCAACAAACTTATAATAAATATAATAATATAATAAATAATAATAATAATAATAATAATAATAATATAATAATAAATGTAAGAAAGAAGTGGAGGAATTTGAACAAACTATTACAGATATGAAAAGGCGAAAACTATACAAGGATAGAAAATAGGATTTTAATTACCTACTGGTAAATCCTTTTCTCGTAGTCCATAAGGGATATTGGGGGAATCTAGTACAATGGGATATAGATGGGTTCCAAAGGTGCCAGTGCACTTTAAAAAATGTCTTCAACTGGGTGTGCTGGCTCCTCCCCTCTATACCCCCCTCCACAGGAAATTATAGGTAAAAACGTACCCGAAAGAGAAAGGACATATATGAGAGAAGGAAATATGATAACAGAGAGTGGTGAGATTTACAGACCAGCACACCACTAACATAGAACAACCAGCAATGGCTGGTAACAACAGCAACAGCTGAACAGGTAACCACATAAAAAGAACCTTCAGAAAAGTCAATGCACTGAGGCGGGCGCCCATTATCCCTTATGGACTACGAGAAAAGGATTTACATGTAGGTAATTAAAATCCTATTTTCTCTAGTATTCATAACGGATATCGGAGGAATCTAGTATGGTGGGGACGTCCCAAAGCTTCCAGAATGGGCAGAAACATGCGTAGACTGCTACAGCACCGCCTGCCCAAACTGGGTATCCTTTTTGGCCAGGGTATCAAACTTGTAGAACTAAACAAAAGTGTTCTTCCCCGACCAGGTAGCAGCTCGGCATAGTTGTACAGCTGATAATCCACGGGCAGCTGCCCAGGAAGAGCCCACTGATCTTGTAGAGTAGGCCTTCAGAGACTGAGGAACAGGTAAGGCTGCCGACACATAGGCCTGTTGAATAGTAAGCCTAATCCAATGAGCAATGGACTGTTTTGAAGCAAGACAACCCTTTTTCTGTGCATCATAGAGCACAAACAAAGAATCCGTCTTTCTGTTCCGAGCTGTTTTCTTGACATAGATCTTAAAGGCTCGCACAGCATCCAATGCCTCTGGAGGAGCAGAAGCACCAGAACCGGATAGAATCACAATAGGCTGATTCAAGTGAAACGCAGAGACAACCTTTGGCAGGAACTTATGCCTAGTCCGGAGCTCTGCCCTGTCCTCGTAAAAGACCAAGTATGGACTCTTACACGACAAGGCCCCCAATTTTGAGACGTGTCAAGCAGAAGCCAGGGCCAGTAACATCACTGTTTTTCACGTGAGGTACTTGTCATCTACCATCATCAAAGGTTCAAACCAGGAGGACTGTAGAAAATCCAACACTACATTCAGATCAGTGCCGTAGGTGGCACAAGAGGAGTTTGGATGTGGAGTACCCCTTGCAAGAATGTCTGAACTTCTGGCAACACTGTCAATTTCTTCTGTAAGAAAATGTAGTGGGCTGAACACTGAACCTTAATGGAACCCAGATGTAAGCCTTTATCCACACCAGCCTGCAGGAAATGTAAGAAACATCCCAAGTGAAACTCAGCAGGCAGATATGTGTGCTCCTCGCACCAAGAGACATATCTCCTCCAGATATGATGATAGTGTTTTGACATCACCGGTTTTCTTGCCTGAACCATGGTAGCAATTAACCTTTTTGGAAAGGCCCTTGTGAACTAGGATGTTCTGCTCAGCCTCCGTGCCATCAAACAAAGTCGCCGTAAGTCCAGGTATACGAATGGTCCTTGTTGAAGAAGATCGCTTTTTAGTGGCAGAGGCCAAGGGTCGTCAACGGATATGTCCAGAAGATCCACGTACCACGCTCTCTGAGGCCCATCCGTGGCAATCAGAATTGCCTGGACTCTTTGAGTCCTGATTCGCTTTAGCACCCTTGGGAGCAATGGAATCGGAGGAAGCAGGTAGACCAGTCGGTAAGGCCATGGCGATGCCAGTGCATTCACTGCCCTCGCCCGAGGAACCCTGGTTCATGAGCAATACCAGGGCAGTTTCTTGTTGAGACGAGAAGCCATCATGTCTATCTGCGGGCAAGCCCATCAGTTGATGACCTGCAGGAACACCTGCTGGTGGAGACCCCACTCCCTCGGGTGGAGATTGTGATGACTCAGGAAGTCCGCTTCCCAGTTGTCCACATCCAGAATGAATAATACTGACAGAGCTCTTGCATTTCTTTCCACCCATAGGAGTATCTATGACATCTCTTGCATGCAGGCTCTGCTTTTTGTCCCTCCTTGTTGATTGATATACGCCACTGCCATGGCATTGTCCGACTGTACCTGGATCATGTGATCCCTGAGCAGAGGAGAGGCCTGAAGCAGAGCATTGTAGATCACCCGAAGTTCCAGAATGTTGATCGGAAGGAGGTTTTTGTGGGCTGACCACCTGCTCTGGAACTGCGCCCCATGGGTGACAGCTCCCCATCCCTTAGACTCGCATCCATCATGAGGAGGGTCCAATCCTGAATCCTGAAACTCCAGCCTTCCAAAAGATTGGAGGACTGTAGCCACTACAGGAGGGAAATCTGATCCAGACCACTTGCTCTGGAAATCCAACTGAAATTTTCTGGCATGGAACCTCCCATACTAGATCGCCTCCTATGAGGCAACCATCTTTCCCAATAATATTATGCAAAGATGGATGGACACGCGAGTAGGTTGGAGCACCATGCGGACCATCTCCTGAAGTGTTCTCACCATGTCCTCTGGTAGGAACACCTTCTAGGCCACAGTATCCAGCAACATCCCCAGGAACAGCAGCCTGTGAGTTGGCTCCATGTGGGACTTCTGTAAGTTGAGGATCCACCCATGGTGTGACAGAAGGTGGATAGTGCAGTCGATATTGACCAATAAAAGCTCCCTGGATCTTGTTTTTTTTCAGAAGACCATCCAGGTAAGGGACAACATTGACCCCCTGAACCCAGAGTTGGAACATCATCTCTGCCATCACCTTCATGAATACCCTTGGGGCTGTGGACAAGCCGAAGGGCAATTCCTGGAATTGGGAGTGATTGTCCAGCAGGGCAAACCGCAGGTACGCCTGATGAGGTGGCCAAATCTGAATATGGAGGTAGGCGTCCTTGATATCCAAGGAGACCATGAATTCCAGTTCTTCCAGGCCCGCAATCACTGCTCGCAGGGATTCCATTTTGAACTTGAACACCTTCAAATAAGGATTCAAGGATTTCAGATTCAAAATGGGTCTTACTGAACCGTCCGGTTTCGGCACCACAAAGAGGTTGGAGTAAAACCCATAGCCGCATTGCTGTATTGGTACTGGAACAATGACGTGGGACTGGACCAACTTTTGAATGTCCTGTTTCAACGTAACTTGCATATCCTCCAAATACACGGCTGAAGTGACACAGTCGAGCTCCCACCTAGAGATCCCCTCGGGGTGGGTGAGCACCGTCATGCTGAGGCCTTAGCGGAAGCAGAACTGGTGGTCTGTTCTTGAGAGCTGGTGCTTGCAGACTTTCTGGACTTACCTCTGGTGCCTCTAGTCACATTAGAGGCACCTCTGGCCTTAGATTGAAATCTGTGAGACCTAAAGGACTGGACAGACGGCCCAGGGTAGGAGTGTCTTGCCGGTGGGGCCCGAGAGGGAAGAAACGTTGATTTCCCAGCTGTACCTTTGGAAATCTAGTTATCCAATTCATCCCCAAAGAGCCATTCCCCAGAAAAGGTGAGGGGTTCCACACTACATTTGGATTCTGCATCCACAATCCACTGACACAACCACAAGGCCCTGTGTGCCGACACTGCCATGGCAGAAGTCCTAGCATTAATGTTCCCCATCTCCTTGAGCAAGTCACAGAGGACACGTGTAGTGTCCTGAATGTGTTTTAGGAGGGTCACCATTGTGACCAAGGGATATCCCCCGAGAGCCCCCCATGAATTTGAGTGGCCCACGAATGAATGGCATGGGTCATACAGCAACCCGCAATGACCGGCCTTTGTGATACATCTGCTGCCATGTAAATAGATTTGATTGTAGTCTCTATTCTCCTATCCCTAGGATCCTTCATGGTAAAGGAGCCCAGGGCAGGCAGCACTGCCTGTTTGGACAGGCAAGAGACTGATACATCAACCCCTGGGGGTTCCTCACAAAATTTACTACCTTGAGGAGCAAATGGGAAAGTGCGCAGAAATTTTTTTTGAGTCTTTTTCCAGGCCAGCTTGAATTAGTCATCTAACTCTACAGAGTCAGAGAAAGTGACATTAGGCTTGTTTTGTATAAAGAAAAAAGACTGCTGTGATGCAGCGTCTTCTAGAGGGAGCTTTATCATGTCCTGTATAGCCAGAATTAGGGGTTCAATACCCGTAGCAGAATTGGGATCCCCACTAACGGGATCCAAGTCATCCCATCCTCCTGTATATCCTCATCTGTATCAGAGAGTAGAGCAGGTAACCCACGCTTCGGTGGATCTGCATAAGAGAGGGGGGCTGTGCTGCATCTTCCTAAGCAGCTAAATCTGCAACAGCTTGTTGTAGTAGCTGAGTCTTATATACATTAGCAGTGAGCTGGGATGACATATCTGACACCATAGTTTTAAGAGACCCTAGCCAGTGGGGCTCTGGACCCTCTCCCCTAGCCCCTTCACTGATTTGTGAAGATTGGCTGCATTGTTCACATGAAACAGAATCAGATGATACTGGGGAGAATCTAGTGTAACATAAACTGCACAGTTTGTGTTTACCCATGTTTCACAGTAAACACAATAACATACACATACATACACATAGACAGTTATATTGCAAGCCTGCCCTACTGTATGTGAGAGGAGACACAGAGAGAGATAGAGGACATCCTGAACTGCACAGCCCCAGTGTGGCTGTCAGCTCCTTATAATTCAGTAAACGCTAACAATTATTATCCTAAATAGGATCCAGATAGTGTACACAAGTGGCTCTCCCCCTTTGCTACACCCTGTTCCAGATATCCAGCGTGGATGAGGAATCAGGAAGCACTGTGTTTGCTGAGAACGGCTGCAGTAAGCTGAGGAAGGTGCCAAAATGCCTCAGGTCCTGCTCTGATGTAGCTCCGCCCCTTCCAATGGCACAGGAGTTACACTGATATATTATACTGGCAAAGTCTCCACATAGCTTTAAAACATCACAACAAGTACTAGTCAAAGCCTTTTTGTGCCAGTCTACACGGGGGATCTTAGCAGGACCCCCCGGGAGGGTCCCGTATGCCGCACCCACGGTCAGCCGCACTTTGAACCGGGGGACCCCCCTAGCGGGGCTCCCAGTGTGTACTCACCACCGATGTCACCTTCAAGCAGTGTTAGGGGTGTGCGGCATGCTGTAGCTGTGACAGCCAAGACGCAGTGCCCTGCTCAACAACAAACCCCTCAGGACGGTGGTCCTGCAGCACGGAAGTGGCTCTGTACTTCATAAGGCCGGTGACCGTCCCCCCCCCCCCCTAACTACCACGGTGCAGGTATGCTGTTGCCCAAACAGCATACTGAAAATAACAAACATAAAAAAGAAATTTAAGAAAAGTCCCTGGAGCTCAGAGATGTGCATCTTCTCCTGAGGGCACTTTTTTCTAAACTGCCTGTGGGAGGGGGCATAGAGGGGAGGAGCCAGCACACCCAGTTGAAGAAATTTAAAGTGCGCTGGCTCCTTTGGACCCCCTCTATATTCCATCATACTAGATTCCCCCCAATATCCCTTATGGATTCTAGATAAATGACTTTGCCCAGAACAATGTTTACAGATGGAAAACCTATCCACAACATTCTAGGAATACCAACATTTCAAATTACATTACAAGAAAACCATGAATTTACAAAATTATTTATCTCCCAGTCATTTTTCAATGTCCAATGAACAGAGCCCCACAAGTTCCAATTTGAGTGTTCTTAGAACAGGTTGCCATAGATGCAATAGATCTAAATGCATTACCCGTAGATATATTAAAGAGAGTACACAATTCTCATCTTGTAGAACCAAAGAATCTTTTGATATCATGGGTAATATAAACTGCAATACTACATTTGTTGTCTACCTAATCTCGTGTAACTGTGGGAGCCAATATGTTGGCAGAACCACACGCTCCCTAAATACTAGGTTTCTGGAACACAGAAGATTAATTAATAAAAAATCAACAATTCATAGTGTACCTAGACATGTTAATTCTTTACACGAAGGGGACTGTGGGGTTCTATATATACAGGGAATAGAACATATAAAACAGACACCCCGAGGTGGGGACAGATACAATCTCCTTTGTAATAGGGAAGCTTACTGGATATGTGTTCTGGATACCCTGTTTCCCTTGGGTCTTAATGAAAATATTGAGCTAAATAACGTGTAAACGAAAATTCCCATGTTCTTTCTGCTAACCCCTCCCCACCCCCTCCCCTCCCCCCCCCCTCCCTCCCCTTTGAGCTATACCTAGGTGTAAATATAGCTGGGTATGTCCCCTGATAATATTAAAAACAAGAAGGGAAAGGGGTGAAATAAATAAAACATTTGCTAACGAGTAACGACTAGCTTTTTTTAATGGATAATGCTGCACTATTGTGATTTCCGCTATTTGGACTTATTATGTTTGCTTGAAGAATTGAAAGCAACATATAGATAAAATCTCTTCACCTTTTTCTGCTTGTGTGTAAATGTGTATTCATGTTCTCTATATTTTGGTTCTCAGTAATAATCAGTAGTGGTGTGCATAATATATATATATATATATATATAAAAACGCTACAAACACCAAAAAATCTTTTAAAAAATCTAAAAAATAAAAATTATATAAGTAATAACTATGTGTAGCTATTGTCCCCTGATTGGACTCGAACTGGTGACCTCTCTCACCAAAGCCCAATTGCATACCCACTAGACTACTGTGGCTGCTCGTTTAAGATAGGGTATCTAGAACTATAAATCTTTCTTAAGAGATCCTTAAAGGGAAAAAACTGCAACTATGTCTCTCTGGGATGCCGGCCTGGATCAGAACATGGCCATATTTTTATAGGATGCCGCTCTCTATTTAATATTAGAGTCTGAATTAATATATACATATATACATTGGTTATCCATACGTGTGGATCGATAGGGGGTATGGAACACATGAGCCCTGTTATGATGAAAGAATTCTATAATAAAAATAAAAATAAGAAACATTGAGATATATAGTAACATGCTCAATATATACACGCTATTTGAATCTGTGGGGACTCATGTGTTTAGTGCCTCTATTCGATATGTTTATCTATGCATTATAAATTTTGCTCTGTTTTATGTGTTTATTTTTTTCTTTTTAAACAATACATCTGTACCAATCATAAGATATGAACTGATTGTATAATGAATGCAGCACCGAGGGACCACCCAGGTGTTTGCAACTCAATTACCCCTGATTGGATACAAAGCTTCTAAAACATCCACCCAAGTAATCTAAACACTGAGTAAAAACTCAGGTGTGTATACCACCATCCCAACGTTGATTGGACATAAAGGGACATAAATACCCACTGATCTTTTCACTGGATATCTACACCTCCTGATGAAACCGCCGTTTGTTTGGGGCGGAGAAACGCGTTGAGGGCTGTGGTTACTGCTTGTCCGTGAAGGAGCCTCCATATTCTCCACAACATCTTGCTTAAACTCAAAGTCTCCCCACTGCTGGCGTCTGACGAGACGATACATCTCTACACTTCACCGCTGTGCTTGAAAAGCCCCGTCAGCAGACCGACTGTTGTGAACGTGCGGCGCCTCCTCTAAACATCTCCAAGAGGCATACGTCAGCCGCCCGCAGTCTACACTGCAAACAACCATCGACGGGAATCAGCAGAGACCAGCTATTATGGGTGAGACCAGTGCCTCGTAAAACGAGTAACCTTACAACAAATACAAAGTATCATTTACAAAAGTTGTGGGACGTTCTCTTTATCCCTCAAATCATATTAAATTGGAGGACTTCCTGACTACAAAATTGGACTGCAGAACTGCATTTTTTATATGAGCTAATCAGCTGATTTATATATTTATTCTATTTTTATTATTGTGGTATATGTTACCTTGTAATCATCAGGTTAATTGGCAATTCTGTGGTAATTAATTTTCTTTTCTTTTTTTTTTTTTTTTAAACTCTTTTTAAAAATTAAATAAAATATTTTCTATTAATATATCACTAGCGCTCCTTAGTGTTTCTATTTGAAATTCAATTCATTCCCTAACAAATTACATTACATCTGATATAGAATCTGAGGTGGAGGAACAACTGAATAGAAACAGATACACGAGTAGGGATTTTTTAGACAAAACCCTGAAAGGTAACAGAGATTTCACAAATATGGAAGACCTAATATCAGGAGGGAGAAGGGCAGTCATACTCCCCCTGCCCGCTGATACATCGGCTTAACTGACTTTTTTTTAACTTTTCAACAGAGGAACAGAGGCTGCAGGCTGCTTCTACAACACTGCAGCCTCCTTATAGTTACAGTGACAGGCTGGGCTGACTGAATGTAGGGGGAGCTGCAGCGCAGAACTCCTTTCAGGCAGCCACAGCCGGGTAAGTCACTGACTCTGGCAGGTGTGTGTCTGTCATACATGCTGGTGGGATTCCCGTGGATACGTACCAGCAGGGAGTGAGATGGGGACGGGTAAGTACTTACTCTCCCCCCCTCTGTGATGTCTGATAGCCGCAGCAGCTGTGTGTGGGGGCTTAAAAGGGGCGGCAGTTAATAAATGGGCTGTATATACCCACTTATATATATGCATTGGGGTTTGGGTTCACACACAAACACATGTATATATATATATATATATATATATACACACACACACTAACTATATATATTTATATATATATATATATATATACATATATAGTGCCCAGATGTACAAATGTGTTTTCAGGCAAGCGGGCTCCTCCGCACACATCTTGCATCGGCCGCCTCGTCTCTGACTAATGCTTCCTCCTCCCGCTTACCCCCGCATGGCCACATAAGTCTTCCTGGGCTGTGGGAAGTCTGCCAATAGAAACCTCCAACCTCCAGGTAACTGCTCTCCAATACACCTCACTGTGAGTGCAAGCTCTTCTGCACTCTTTCATTCTGCTGCTGCTATTTCTCTCACTTTTCATGCCTTTCTCTCTCTCTCCCCAATGCCTCTCTCTCCATGCCCCTCTCTACCTCCCCGTGCCTCTCTCATATACTGACTGTATACATATTCTGTAAATACACACACACACTCGCAGTGGATAGGGGTTTTTCCATGTATGTGTAATATATATATATATATATATATATATACAGATCCAAAACAAACGGCACTGGAGGCTTGTATATGCAAAAAAGAAATGTATTGGAGGTAGACGTTTCGGAGCTCACGCCCCGTCCTCAGTACCAAATACAGTTACTGTATTTGGTACTGAGGACGGGGCGTGAGCTCCGAAACGTCTACCTCCAATACATTTCTTTTTTGCATATACAAGCCTCCAGTGCCGTTTGTTTTGGATCTGCATGCTGTTTGATATCCAGGCACGGGGCGAAGTTGTCATTATTGATGGGAGTGCCGGCTGGTATGGACTATATATGTATATATATATATATTTGACAGATATAGGAAACCCCCCCCCCCCTTAAAAATCCTGCTTTTGTCCCTGGCAGTAAGAAGAAAAAGAGATATGAGAGACTGGAGGGAAAAACCGAGAGAACAACGGAGGAGAAGATAGACAGTGACAAATTGAGAATAATTAATCTCACTGACATAATCCTTACAGAAGATCAAACCAATTCTAAGTAAAGGATTCTCTTTCTCTCCCACACAAACCAGATTGTTTTGACTGTGAAAAAGATTTACAACTCTTTACAAGAAAAATTCTTCTACACACATCAACAGAATCAAGAGGAAGCTCTAGCAATTGAAGGTACAATCCCCCCAGGAATATCTGGTTCCTCTCTATCTACACAGGACCATGCCATTTTGAACATGTTGGAAGAATTGGAATCTGAAGGATCCGAAATGGCCAGTTCAGACCCTTCACCTTATGATAATTCCAAAATCAGGAATAAATCAACTTTTTTTTCCAGACGTTAAAATTTCACCATCTGCGAAAGTATTTTTGATCTTGTTTCCAAAGAACTTAATCACATGTTTTAAAATCACCATTTAATCCAATTATGTACACATAATTTAACTAAAGGGGAATAAAAAGCCTTACATGAGATTATGGAATGGCAGGTTATTGTCTTAAAACCATCAGACAAGAGAGGGAATGTGGTGCTTTGGCCCACCCAAATGTATAAGAACAAATTAAAGAAACAGCTAAGTGATCCAAAATGCAATAACCCCTGATTTTTATTCCTACAAGTAATTTTTTAGGCATCTATAATTCAGTTATTCTTAGAGCATATACAAATGGAATTATAAAAAAGAAGGATTTGGAATTTTTGAAAATTGACAAACCCAAAATAGCAACTTTGTATTTGTCCCGTAAGTGCATAAAAATTATAAAAATCCCCCAGGGAGACCAATCATCTCAGGGATAGGCAGCCTCATGGAAAAGGCGAGCATTTTTGTGGATCAATACCTCAGACATCATGTGTTGACATTATATATATCAGGGACACTATGGAGGTAAATTCTACCTCCAAGTTAGAGGGACGGCGATGGTGACTACATGTGCCCCCTCATATGCAAACCTCTACCTGGGGTTGTGGGAAAAAGAGATGGTATTCACAAAAAGTCATGAAAAATATACTCAACACATTTTGCTCTATCTCTGATACATATATACTGATTGTGTGGGAGGCGGGAGTTGAATTAGTAGATGAATTAATCTCAATTCTCAATGACAACAGCTTGAATTTGAAATTATCAGGAGAGAGAAGTCAGCAAGAAATACATTTTCTGGACCTCACAGTTTGAATAGAATTAGATGGCCAGATAAACATGGACATTTTCTGCAAAAAAACTGCCACTAATAGTGTACTGCAATCAGCAAGTTCACATTTACCATCTACTATCAGAGCTATTCCCAAAGGATAACTACTGTATTACGTGCAAAAAGGAATTGTTCTGACGCAAATACATACAGAAAGCGAGAAAAGGAAACTTGTGAGAGATTAAAAAGGAGAGGGTATAGTAACAAAATTATAAAAATGGTGACACGTAATGTGAAATCATACTCTAGGGATTCCCTCCTTACTCCAAAAACCAAACCCCAAAATGATGAGACAATAAGGTTTGTAGGCACCTTTATTATCTATTTTACAAAAACATTGGTCAGTCTTATAAACAGACATGGTTCTGAGACATAGCATTCCAGAAAAAGTCCAAATAAGTTGGAGAAAATCTAAGAATCTTTGGGAGTTATTGGTAAGAAGTCATTTTATATCAGTTCCCAAAATCAGTTTCTATAATAAGAAAGGTTTCTATCATTGTGGGCATTGCAAGGCCTGCCAATAAATGGATACAACACAATTTTATCTGGACAAATTCGGCAAAAAATTGACAATTCAAGAATATATCAATTGTACAACTACGGGGGTTGTGTATCATCTGAAATGCCCATGTAACAAAATATACATTGGCAAAACTATAAGACCCCATAAAGTGAGAATTTTTGACCATGGCAACAGTATCAGAAATGCCACACAGATATTTAGGACATTGAACCCAGTGGCTAAACACTTTCTATGGTTCCATGGGGCAACCCCAGTGGACTCAAAGCATTTGGAATGCAACGGATCTAAATGGTTATAAGAGGTGGTGACCTGGACAAGGAATTATTGAAGCTGGAAACCAGATTAACTTTCCTACTGCCTACATCCGCAGGGCATGAATGAATACAATAGCTACTTACCTTTTATATAAGTCATCTATACTACATATGAAATAACACTATTCTGGGTAGAAGCATATTAATTAAACTCAGTTATGTCCATGGGGCTATTTCGATTTTTGTAGAAGTCCAAAAGATTCTTGAATCCATGTATCGGTATAAGAAATATCCTTTTACTGTACAAAAAAATTCTGGTTTACCTTACTATATGAGAATTCATATATTTCAATCATGAAAGACCAATAATATCATATCTCACTATAGAGATTAATGGTTTATTTGTTATTTATTGAGAAACATATCAATTAAAAATGAATCTACTGTAATGCAGATATGAGAAATCTCTAAATAGGAAGGTATTATACTTTCATATTCTGAAAACATAGGAATTTGCAATAACAAATAACATACCCTCACTATCAATTGCCAATAAGGATGGCGATATACATCTAGTAAACTAACATGATGATTTCACTCATAACCCAATTATACTTTAGTTATAGCATTTTTTTGAACGTCACATGTGCACTTTCTCTTTTTTCATTTTGTTGGATTTTACACACCCTAAGAACACTAATTTACAAACTATAACACTGTCCAGTGGCGTCATGAGGGGGGTGCGGGGGGTGCGGCCCGCACCCGGGTGTCACCCCTCCATGGGGTGACACCAAATAGAGCAGCCGCACACCCCCATCAGCACATTCTCATCCAGTGTCACGTCCGCGGCAGTGTGCACACCCCGCCTCCCCAGTAGTAAGCGCCGCTCTCAATGCCGGCCCGCTATCAATACACACCCGCCCGGCATCTCCAACCCTGCACAACACCGCCGCGGCCGGGTCTCGGGAAGCGCACACAGCGTGATGTGCTATCAATGCACACCCGCCCGGCGCCTCCAACCCTGCAGAACACCGCCGCGGCCGGGTCTCGGGAATCGCACACAGCGTGATGTGATGATGTTATCACGCATGCTAGTGCCGCTTGCCATGCTGGGAGGGAGAAGTGGGAGGGGACTGTGACCTGTAGTAGGAGTGCAGCAGCTTCGTTACAAGAGGGAGGATCGGCTCTGCAGTCAAGTGCGCACCTCAGTCTTCAGCAGCAGTCACTCCCTGGATTGTGGCTTCTGCCAGTTCAGTGTGTTCAAAAACGTGATCAAAAGTTAGTATTTACAGCTAGAAAAATACACTGCCGATTAAATATATATATGTATACTCCAAAATGAGGTCCGGCACTCGGGTCAACGTGTGGAAAAATGCAGCGGTGCCCTCCTCGTGGACTATCAAATACCACCAAATATGTAGACAGGCGCAGGCGGTACTCAGCAGGCTGAAATCAGACCGGATATGATAATCACTTTAATGGAAACGGGCCGACATGTTTCGGAGAAACCCTCTCAGTCCTCTGGTCCTGAGGACGGAGAGGGTTTCTCCGAAACATGTCGGCCCGTTGCCATTAAAGTGATTATCATATAAGCTCCGATTTCAGCCTGCTGAGTGCCGCCTGCGCCTGTCTACATATATGTATATATTTTTTCCCCTAAAGAGTGTATTGAAATCAGTACCATTTATTTGTACCAAATAAACTGTTCATTTCAATATAATCCAGTATTACTTTAAGTTAATTATATATATATATATATATATATTTATTCTCGTCGGCGCGGCACTCAGCTTCTCAGTATAAAAGATACGGACAAGTACTGCTTATCAACGTTTCAATATATTTTCATATTTTCATCCTGACGAAAATATATGAAGATATATTGAAACGTTGATAAGCAGATCTTGTCCATATCTTTTATACTGAGAAGCTGAGTGCCGCTGAGAATCTATACTTACCTGTTTTACTTTTATTGATTATCAGTCATCATCTTTATGCCATATTCAGAATCATGGGTAACACACGAAAAAACCTCATTGCATTGCAAGACAGTTTGTGGCCAGAAAGTTATGAAACTGTTGAGTGTAATAATTTAGGCGTTGAGTCTAATTCACCTAACCCATGTAAATGTTATTACATTTAGGCTGTGCATATGATATTGTAATTTAAAGGTATAATATTAATTTTATTAGCTGTTCATGTCACTACTATTGCCATTGCATCCAGTGATATACAGGAATTATGATTTACAAGTACAACTAGTACTAGTACATTACTAAGGGTTCCGTGTGGTGTGATACAGGAGGAGGACTATGGTGGGGGGGAGGGGGGGTGGAGGGGGGTGACACCATGAGTTATCACACCGGGTGACACCAACCCTAGTGACGCCTCTGACACTGTCTTAAAAATCTTGATCACTTAATATATTTATATGTCTAATTTAGAAAGTATTTATACATATATATACAGTATACATATATAATTTATATATACATGTATCACTTAACATTTGTTTACACACACTTGTACTGTATGTCACAGTATTTTTATGTAATGCAGTGGGTTTTTTTCACGTTTTCTAATCACCTTTTTTCACACGACTAATAGGTATCAATACTGACAAAAATAAACATTTTATTATTTTGTACAAAGTATGGGTCTGTTGCTGCCCTAATACATTTATGATATATTCTTACATTGTTACTCGGTATAAGGGAATATTATTTAAGTGAGGAATCTGTTGTGTACATTATCCGGTACTGGAGATCGTCTTCTAACATACTTTCTTTCCCCTAGCAGACAGAATAACACAGATCTCATTGGCTGGAGGGGATCATGTGACAGCAAGCCCTGGTCACTAGATCCCATCTATCACAATATGGTAATTGCGGATAGCCATGTTGATCACATGATGGGCAGAACACCTGGTGATTGGTCTGGCTTCATGGTTAAAATCCGGTAAACGGATGCACTCTGGTTAGCCCTGACGAAACTGGTCTGTGAAACGCATGTCGGCGGTTCACAGCCTATGCAGTGTGTGTGAAAATATCTGACCCTTGCGTAGTGTTAATAATCAGCTCTGTGAATATACTGTAATGCCGCATGGGAGAGTGAGATACGGGACCAATAGTAGCGTGTGGTTCATAGCCTGTACACACCACGTGCAGCCAGCATTACATTACCAATACATATTGATACTATTATCAGAAATAATACACTGCTAATATAGTGCAGGGTTATTCATTTTAGGTCAGGCCAGGACACTCCAGGAATACAGCAATAATATATTTGGAAGGAAATAATAATGGAGTGACCATAATAGTGCCAATAACCATCATATTTGAACACATATGCAGCTGTATGTCATAGCTTTGTGTCTATACAAGACGTGCTTAGCATTTTACTGAGACAGATTAGCTGATATGTTTGTTTATACAAAATTGGATCACCGCAGCCAGCAATGACTCAACACATAATTTTGGATATCTGGTGCAGTTTTACATTATTGCATATACCACAATTATCAATAATCTGTACTAAGATTTATAAGATACTACTGAACAATATATAATTTTATGGTCTGATCAGTCAGAAATACCACTTGGAAAGGGAAAGAGGCAATCATACTCTTATATATAATAATGACTAATATTGTGCAGAATTTGTACAGTGGAGGGAGGACATGTAACTTGTAAGGGATCAATGTAAATAAGACACAGAAGACAAGGGTGATTTCAGAGCTGAGGCACTTTACTAAACACAAGGGTCATAATAATTGACATTATAAAATTGATAGGGTTTTTAATACCCTGAACATTAATATAGAATCATAATTAAATATACACACACACACACAGGAATAGTCTGTGATTTTCTGTATTTTAACTAACGATTTATGTCCTATGTATTGTCTATTACACCATGTTTTTTAATGTTCTTTTTAATATTTCAGAGCAGGCATTTTATAATAATGAAAATAAAAATTATTTTTTATATTACTTACCTTTACCTCACTTACCTCTTTTTTGTGCAGCACTAAAAGATCAATCCTTTTCTATTTCTTTTTTGAAAAATCTAAATCAAGAAATAATTTTTTTTTTGCAAAATGAGAAATTAATATTGTAACAGGGTTGTAGGAGTGAGGACTCATGACAGGCATGTTCACGGTGAAGCAGTGTGTATAATGGCAACAGCCACTGCACTATTACCTGCGTAATACAGGCCTGGACAAACAGGAACTATAGAACTATATGAAAACCACATCAAAACAATGCTATCAGTGAAACATACCTGCCTTTAGAAAAAGACGCCCTGCTGGCGTTGAAACGCGTTAAGGACACAGGCTTTTTCTGTAAGGATCCACACTCTCACTAGCTGCTGCATTTACGCATTGTCCGTGCAAAGGAGCCCGCTCACACAGCACCGACATTGGGAGCACCTGCACCTGCACTTTATCTCCAATCCCCGTTGCTACGGCCGACTACGCCATCTGGGGAAGTGCAATCTACGGGTGCTGTTTCCCTTCAGCCCGGCGCAGACCGGTAAACTCCGGAAAACCAGCCCATAGCCTCCCGTCTGCAAGTGCGGAGGTACCGGAGGCAGTGTTAACCATCTGAACGGCTTGCTGAGGCTCACTGCACGGCGCAGCACCACTCATACCCGCTGAGGCTCTGGTGTGTGTCTCTGATAGACCAGCGAGACGACACCAGGGAGCAAGGACAGAACAGACTCCTGCCCAGCGGAGGTAACTCACCAATGCACCTTCATAACCTACAATCCACAGCAATGGATTTGTGACGTGTACTGTACCTTCTGGTATACTAAGGCGTGAGTGACTCATGTTATGATATTATATTAATTATTTACACATATATTTTATATTCAATTTTTGATTGTATCAAAAGTGTATTTAATACAGTAAAAATCCTTCAGGCACTGTCACCTACTAAATATGTGCATATAAGTTTACCAATTACAACTGGTTTTCTGAGGAATTGATTAAGAAGCCTTATTATAGTGCACATTTTTTATCATTGTGAATTTTGTCATATTATTTTATTCTCCCGGGAGTGTGTTGTAACCTTATTCATTGTACTTAAATAAATGTTTTTATACTTCAACTGATTGTCAAGCGCCACCTGTTATTTTGTTGGTAAGTGCAATAAATGGCCAATGAGGCTGCACAGGAAACAGTCACATGGCATGCAGAGCAACGGATTAAATAGTAAAAGACATTAAGGCAGTAACTAGTCCAGGCCTGGCCAACCTGTGGCTAACCAACTGTTGTAGAACTACAAGTCCAATCATGCCCTGCTTTAGTTTTGCTATTAGGGAATGCTAAATCTGTGACAGGGTATGCTGGGATGTGTAGTTTCACAATATCTGGAGAGCCACATGTGTGCCAGGCCAGAACTAGTCAATGAACAAAATGGACATGAAGTGGATAATCAGGTGCTTTGTTCCACAGTCAAACTTTGGCAACATTTAGCACTCCATTATAGTGTATCCTTCAACTGCCAACAATCTTCTCCAGAGTTGAGAGCTGGCATGATAGTGTTGAGAATATATTATCCTGGTACCAATAGCAATATGATTCCAATAAACAATTGTAAAGTTGCTGCTGCACACCTCCTGAGAAGATTGCCAACCCTTTCAAGTAAACATACAGTAGGAAAAAGTGTGCCGGACAGAAGTTTGACCCACTGATGACAACTTCACAGAGAGGTAACATTGCATCTAAGGAGACCTACAAGGGGATTGGAGTCAGTCGGACCTCACAGTGAAATGCGACTTTAAGAACTGGGACCCAACAAGCCTGTCTAGGCCTGGATTTGGAAGAAAACTTCACAATGTGGTAACATCGGATTCCAGAAGACATGCTAGGGCAGTGGTCAGGGAACATGGGTAAATTACCCCAAATGGGGTAAAAATGGAATTCCTGGGGGTAATGGATGGTCATGCTGCTGAGACACAGCCCCATCCAGCACTGTCCGGCTCGCAATCTGATGTGCTGATGTCACACCGCGCTCCCTCCTGCCTGCCCTGCGCTGTGCTGTGCTCCTGGCCACCATGTGCTGTGTTCCTGGCCACGGTGTGATGTGCTGATGTCACACCATGCTCCCTCATGCCCGCCCATCCTGCACTGTCCAGTCCTCCCACCCACGGCCCACCAACCCACACACAGAACTTGAAGTGTTCTGTGGCTGACCACTGACATTACTGAGGTGAGGATGTGACCATCTGTCTCCTAAAAGTCGTGTCCCCCCTCCTTCCCCCCTCATCCATCATTTTTACATTCATTCTGGTGTTTTTTGGGAGAAAGTGTTAATTAACCCATTCATTGCCAAAAAATAATTGGTGAAAATAATGAAATAAATAAATAAATAAATAAATAAAAAGATATATATATATATATATATATATATATATATATCTCAGAAATGCCATATAAACAGTGATAACCAGTATATATGCACAATAATATATGATTTCCTTCCTTTCAAATCAAGGGGTAACATCGGCGTATCTAAATATGTTTTGGGGTAAGAGGTAAAAAAAAGTCCCTTGACCTCTGTGCTAGGGGGTTGGGGACTCAGTTGAACCTCCCATTGGTGTACACAGGCCAAACTTTGATTCAGGGAGCCTGTTCTGGGTATGCCACTGGATAGATTTGGAAAAAAATGTGACAGATTGGAAAAATTGCATCCAAGAAGATATACAAGGGGGTTGGGGTTCCCGGTGGACCTCATGGTGGAATGTGCTGGAAAGATTTGTGAGCCAGGGAGCCTGTTTTGGGCCTTTCACTGGATGGATTTGGAAAAAAACTTGACAAAGTGGTAACATTGGAACCCAGAAGGCATACTAGAGGGTTGTGGTCCAGTTGGACCTCCCATTGCTGTGTGCTGGCAAGATCTTTGACCTGGGGAGCCTGTACTGGGCCTGCCACTGAATGGATTTGGAAGAACATTTCACATAGTGGAAACATTGCATCCCAGAAGACATACTAGGGGGTTAGAGTCCGTTGGATCTCAAGGCGGAATGCACCAGGTCCCATTAAACTCTGCTACCAATGGGTTTCTTTTTGCTGAAAAATTGTCTTAGTCACAAGGTGATGCAACTATCATGCACCAGGAGACTGTGCTGATCAATTTGTTATGCAACACTTGTATATGTGTGCAAGAAAGTCTCTGAATATGATGAAGCAGCTGCAGCTTTTTTCCATGCCAAGTTGTTTTGTACTTCATATACAGATTCAGTCACACACAGATATACAATCGTCACATTTCAAATTAATCAGCACAGTCTACTGGTGCATCCTAGTCATCAGAGATGACCAAGGCATGGGGTTGGGAGAGTTGGGAGAGAGGACTCAGGACTATGTTATGCAGAAGGTTATACTTTCATGAACAGGTAGGTTGACAGTGACCGTTTGAAGCTTTGCAAGGTGGGGAGAGTCTAATAGAGGAAAGGAGCTCATTCCAGTGTAGGAGCAGCATGGGCAAATCTTGTTTTTACGAATGGAATGTAGTGACCAAGGTAGAGGAGAGGCGACGGTTATCGGCTGACCAGAGAGGGTGGGAGGGAGTATGTAGGGAGATGAGGTTGGAGATGTAGGGAGCAGTAGAAATAGAGAGGGCCTTGTATGCAAGGGTGAGTAGTTTGAAGGGGGATGGGAGATACAGTAGAAATAGAGAGGGCCTTGTATGCGAGGGTGAGTAGTTTGAAGGGGGATGGGAGAGACAGACAGGTGACATGAGGTGGCAGAGATGTCTCACTTACTTACCAGCATACCAGCAGGCCACTTCACATTTGCACGCACCTCATGTCACCTGTCTGTCTCTCCCATCCCCCTAAATTATAAATTCCTTGGAGCAGGGCTCTCTTCTCTACAGTTCTCACACCCTTCTTCTATTGCACTTCAATGACAGCTCTCTCCTACTCAGCAACTGTCTATAACCACATCTCCTCTTGTTTGTTACCGTTTATCTCTTCCAATGTCTGCCTGCCCCTAGTAGTACATGATTACTCCTGTGCTACCTTACATCTCAGCCGCATTGTGTACTGAGAATTGTGGTGCTAATTATTACTTGTTACTTGTGCTCTGTTTTAGTTTTCTGTTTCTATAATGTTAAATTCTGTGTATACTGTAATGTTCTAATGTGTGCAGTGTGTACGGCATTGCAAAATACTTATGACACCTTATAAATAAAATGTAAAAATAATAATACATAATATTAATAATAATAATAATAATAATAATAATAATAAAATGCTTTACTTGACTGCCACTACATAAATAATTTACCTCCAAATACCTGTAGTGGCCTGAGGTCTCTAATCTAGTTCTTTATTAATAAAAACAGGTCTGTGGCATTGTATACAGTAGTTTAGCGGTGAAGTTGTCAAAATTCACATAAGATGGCTGGAAATTAATGTTTTTGATGTTAGAAATACAGTAGGAACAAAAAAAAGGTCCAAATTACATGAGTTGAGCTGTTTTTGCCAATTTTTAAGAAGTCCAAAATTGAAACAGAACCAAAACACTTGAAGGTGGTTTACCCAAAATACTTGAAGTTGGTTTTGCCTAACCAATTTTAAAAGAAAACACTGGGGTCTGTGCAAATCTCTATTAATAACAGATATGTTCCTGGCAGCTGTTTTTGGTTGTATTGGCACAAGATTTCAAAAGGTACTGTAAATTCTATAAGATTCTTTAGATTGGCATATGTTACTATATAATGGCAAAATTTTACGTTAATTTATATAATTCAATTCAATCTGTCTTAACTCTGTAATCTGATTGTCGTTAATTGCAAAGACATTTGTTAACAGTATAAGTTAAAAACCTCTTTGTAACTTAGTGTTTCAATTTTAAAATGTTACACATTTCAAATAGGTTAGATATTGTTTTAATTTGGAATGTCTGGAAACTCAAATAGATGTAACGTATGGGACTCTAGCTCATTGCAGAACTCATTTTAATGGTTTATATTTTCAGAAGTTACGAGATACAGGAAACTAATTAATAACCTTATACCCTTGAGTGGCTTCATTAAAACTGTATATGTAAACACCCTGACATACGTGATATGGTAGGAGATGGAACATGATAGCTAAATACTACCAAAGTTACAAGTGTAAGATACATTTATCGATTTCCATAAATAAGTTTATACTGAAAATAGTTCTAATTAATTTAATGACTACATTTGTCCTTTACAGAAATTATTTATTCTAAACCAATTGTCACAACTGAGGGCCTGAGCTGACGGGAGGCAGCCTCAGTTGTAGGGGCTGAGATGTACCGGAACCTGGGAGGTTGTATCAGACCCCTGGACATGTAAGTAACATGAATAATAACTGCCCGAAGGCGTGACCACGACAACTTGGATAAAAGTCAATGATGTTTATTATGACAACTCCGCAACACAGCAGCAGTAAAAGAAAACGTAAAAGTCAGCAAATAATAAATACAGTTCCTGGGTACTACAGGATGGCAGGAGCCACAGGGCACTGGTAGTGTGAGATAGTTCTTATGATCTTCTAGATGGAAAGTCCTTACCAGGCCCGACTGTAGCAATGGAGATAACCCAGGATTGTGCCAGCTGGTGTTCCAGGAAAAGCTGGGTTGCTGAAGGTAAAACAGCTGCTGTGGATACTGGCTGGAACCAGACTGTTGTTAGCACGGAGTGGATACTGGCTGGAACCAGTTAAATAATAAATGAACTTGGGAGCGGTGAAATATGAACTGAAATGTAGAACTTGAGAGCGGAGAAATAATAATACCGGTGGAGAGTGGTAAAGTGTAGAAAGGACACCGGCCCTTTAAGGGAAGCTGTACTCTGCTGGAAGCTGAGCTGGAAGCAGGTAATGTTGTAGCTGGAAACAGATTAATCCACAATGGATTGGAGAGTCAGGCTACACCGCAGGTGGAATGCTGGTGCGGGTCTCTATGGTGGAAGTCTTGAGACAGGAGCTGGAACCTGGAAGACAATCACAGGAGAGAGACAAACAGGAACTAGGTTTGACAACCAAAGCACTGACGCCTTCCTTGCTCAGGCACAGTGTATTTATACCTGCAGCAAGGAAGGGATTGGCTAGGCAATTATGCAGATTAACAATACTGACTACAGATTGGAGGAAATGATCAGCTGACAGAATCCAAGATGGCTGCGCCCATGCAGACACTTGGAGGGAAGTTTGGTTTGTAATCCATGTGGTAATGAAAACAGTAATGGCGGCGCCGGCCACTGGAGACAGGAGACGCCAGGCTGACAAGTGCACATCCAACCACGCGGACACAGCGGAGGCCGCGGCTGACGCCATGCCAGATGTAATAAGGCGTTACTGTGACAGCGTCTCAGAGAGACAGGAGAGGATGCAGGAATGTGAACATTAGGATAACAGATGGGATCCGGTCCTGGAGCGCTGAGCCAGCCTTAGGAGGCATCTGATGGGTAAGAAATGGCGTCCAGATACCCGGATCGTGACACCAATGTGTTGAGTAGCTGTAGTAACAGACTATGATTGCTAAGCACCCAGTATTGGGAGCAAATAATCAATTAATACATTCATAAAGAATACAATTGGCTTTATTCCAATTAGCAATTTATGTACAATCAGATAATCCTTATGAGGAACAAAAAAAACTACTTGTTTGTAAATTAAACAGACAATTACAACAGTGATCAAAGACAATCTAACAAATGATTAGGCCAGTTCTGTGGTGTGCCTCAGGACACTTGCAGGAGGGGCGGCTTGGATTGGTGGTCCAGCATCAATTCAAATTATTTATGGTCAATGTACAGTAATAGGCAAAATCAGTGCTGGTTCATCCAATCATGAATATTGGGACAAACAGACGCAAATCTTGTCCCTCACCACACAACTGAACCTAAGGATGACATATTGTTAGAGCCGGATTAAGGGGGATGGGGACGACACAGGGGGTATGTTACCCTGGGCCCAACTCTGTCAGGGGCCCCCTGTTCCTCCCGTCTCAGAGAGACAGGAGAGGATGCAGGAATGTGAACATTAGGATAACAGATGGGATCCGGTCCTGGAGCGCTGAGCCAGCCTTAGGAGGCATCTGATGGGTAAGAAATGGCGTCCAGATACCCGGATCGTGACAGCACCCCCCCCTTTAGGAGTGGCCCCAGGACACTTCTTTGGCTTTTGAGGAAACTTGGAATGGAATCTCCGGACCAAGGCAGGAGCATGGACATCAGAAGCATTGGTCCATGAACGTTCCTCAGGACCATAACCCTTCCAGTCAATAAGATATTGTAGTTGACCGTAACGGTGACGTGAGTCCAGGATCTTGGCCACTTCATACTCAACGCCTCGTTGAGTTTGGACTTTCGGAGTTGGAGGAAGTGAGGAATGAAACCGATTCAAGATCAGCTGTTTCAACAGGGAAACATGGAATGTCCTGGGTATTTTTAAGAAGGGAGGCAACTGGAGTCTGTAAGCAACAGGATTGATGACTTGTTCAATCTTGAAAGGACCGATATAGCGAGGTGCAAACTTCATACTGGGAACTCTTAACCTCAAATTCTTCGTGGATAACCATACCCGATCACCCACCTTGAGAGCAGGAACTGCTCGACGCTTCTTATCCGCAAACTTCTTGTACCTGAACGATGCCTTGAGCAGAGCTGATCGTACGCTCTTCCAGATATTGGCAAACTGATGCAAGGTGATATCCACTGCGGGAACAGAAGTTGCTGGAAGCGGTTGGAACTCAGGAACTTTAGGGTGGAATCCAAAGTTAGTGAAGAATGGTGTTGAAGCAGATGAAGAATGATACTGGTTGTTATGACAGAACTCGGCCCAGGGAAGTAGTTGAACCCAGTCATCTTGAGAGGAGGACACATAGATGCGGAGGAAGGCCTCCAAGTCCTGATTCACCCTCTCGGTTTGACCATTGGTCTGAGGATGGTAAGCCGTGGAAAACTTTAGCTTGACTTGGAGGACTTGACATAAACTTCGCCAGAATTTGGCTGTGAATTGAACTCCTCGATCTGAGATAATTTCTTCAGGAAGACCGTGGAGTCGGAAGATCTCTTGTATGAATACTTGAGCCAACTTGGAAGCTGACGGAAGACCGGTGAGACGAATGAAGTGTGCCATCTTGGTGAACCGGTCAACTACCACCCAGATGGTATTGAACTTGTTGCACATGGGTAAGTCTGTAATGAAATCCATCGACAAGTGGGTCCATGGTCGACGGGGAACGGATAGTGGAACCAGTTGCCCCGCAGGCGACTGGCGGGATACTTTATGTTGGGCACACTTTGGGCAAGATGCAATAAACTCCAAGACGTCCTTTTTCAGAGTTGGCCACCAATAGGACCTAGAGATAAACTCCAGGGTTTTTTGGATACCTGTATGTCCGGCAAAACGGGAAGCATGGGCCCAATGCATGAGCTTCTTCCTTAGCATCGGCTTCACAAAACTTTTCCCTGGTGGGGGCGTAGAGTCCATCCCTACCGTGGAGAATGCCAACGGATTTATAATAGGATGCTTGTCTGAAGACTCTGACTCATTTTCTTGCTCCCATGAGCGGGAAAGGGCATCGGCCTTGCGATTCTGAGAGCCCGGACAGAACTGGAGTTTAAAGTCGAACCTGGAAAAGAAAAGTGCCCATCTGGCCTGACGAGGGTTGAGACATTGTGCGCCCTTCAGGTATAAAAGGTTCTTGTGGTCTGTAAGTATGGTGATTAAATGAGAAGCTCCCTCCAACAGATACCTCCACTCTTCTAGAGCGAGCTTGATGGCTAGCAACTCCTGGTCGCCAATGGCATAGTTGCGCTCAGCTGGGGAGAACTTCCGGGAGAAGAAACTGCAAGGATGTAAATGGCCATCTTTAGCCCTCTGAGATAACACCGCTCCTACTCCAACGGAGGTGGCATCCACCTCTAGGATGAAAGGAGAGTCGATGTCAGGCTGTTTCAGGACAGGCGCAGAGATGAACCTCTGTTTTAAAAGATGAAAAGCTTGCATGGCTTCTTCAGACCACTTGGACGGGTTAGCACCCTTCTTGGTGAAAGCAGTAATAGGCGCCACAATGGTGGAAAAGTCTTGTATAAACTTTCGGTAATAATTGGCGAACCCTAAGAACCTCTGGACCCCTTTGAGGGTTAAGGGTACCGGCCAATTCTGAATTGCTTGTAGCTTCTCAGGATCCATCTCTAGTCCGGAACCGGACACAATGTACCCTAGAAACGGAATGGACTTGACTTCAAAGACGCATTTTTCTAATTTGCAATAGAGATGATTGACACGGAGATGGGACAGAACCTCTTTAACCCAAAAACGATGTTCCTCTAGATCGTTGGCAAAAATGAGGATATCGTCTAGATAGACCACGACATGACGGTATAGAATGTCTCTGAAAATCTCATTGACAAAATGCTGGAAGACAGCTGGAGCATTGCTCAATCCGAAGGGCATGACGAGGTACTCATAATGTCCGTCACGGGTGATAAAGGCGGTCTTCCACTCGTCACCCTCACGGATCCGGATGAGATTGTATGCACCTCGCAAGTCCAGCTTCGTAAAGATGGTAGCTCCGCTAACTCTGTCAAAGAGCTCAGTAATCAGGGGAAAAGGATAACGGTTCTTGATGGTAATGTCGTTCAAACCTCTGTAGTCGATGCACGGCCGCAGACCACCATCTTTCTTTTTTACAAAAAAGAAGCCTGCGCCGGCTGGGGAAGAAGAAGGTCGAATGAACCCCTTTGCTAGGTTCTCTTTAATGTATTCCTCCATAGAATGCGTCTCAGGCAGAGACAACGGATAAGTTCGGCCTCGAGGTGGAACCTTCCCTGGAACGAGATCAATCGGGCAGTCCCATTCTCTATGAGGAGGAAGGATATCAGCAGAAGCTTTACTGAACACATCCGTGAAATCTTGATATGGAGGAGGTGGAACATCAGACGACCTGGGGGAGGAAGAACAGACAGGCAATACTTTAAACAAACATGTCTCTGCACAGGAGGAACCCCATGCCAGGATTTGCGTAGTCGTCCAATCAATTGTAGGATTGTGAAGACGGAGCCATGGAAGGCCCAGGACCACAGGATGTGTGGCTCTTGGAATCACTAAAAGTGAAATAAGTTCGGAATGAAGAACTCCCACTCTCAGACGAACTGGTAGAGTCCTTAGAGCAATAACAGTATCAAAAATTTTACTGCCATCCACGGCAGTTAAGGAAAAGGAGGAAGGAAGTCTCTCGGTGGGTAGGGACCACCGTTTAACATAGGCTTCAGTAATAAAGTTCCCAGCTGCTCCGGAATCAAGGAGAGCAATGACGTTCCGATAACGTTGAGCAACTTGAAGCGAGACTGGGAGATTACAATCATGAGGAGATGGAGAGGAGATCATTACTCCTAGCCGGCCCTCTCCTGGGCGAGCTAGGGTTTGGAGTTTTCCCGGACGTTCGGGACAGGCATTGATGATGTGAGACGGAGCTGCACAGTAAAGACAAAGAGACTCAGAGAGACGTCTTCGGCGCTCAGCAGGAGTTAAACGGGAACGGCCAATTTGCATGGGCTCATCTTTAGATGGTGACAGTTGACGAGGAGGAGGAGCAGAAGATTTTGGAGCAGATGATCTTCCACGCTCAGTTGCTCTCTCTCTGAAACGTAAATCAACTTTCGTGCAGAGTGAGATTAGCTCATCTAACTTAGAAGGTAAGTCTCTGGTAGCTAACTCATCTTTAATAAGCTCAGATAAGCCATGCCAGAATGCAGCATACAGGGCCTCGTCGTTCCATGCCAGTTCGGATGCCAGGATCTGGAACTGTATCAGATATTGTCCTACAGTACGTGACCCCTGGCGTAAACGGAGAATCTCGGATGAAGCTGAGGTTACCCGGCCTGGCTCGTCGAAGATGCGCCTGAATGTTGACACGAATGCAGTGTAAGAAGATAGCAGGGTGTCGGACCTCTCCCATAACGGTGATGCCCAGTCAAGGGCGGAGCCACTGAGAAGAGAGATGATGTAGGCAATTTTTGTACGGTCACTGGGAAAATTGCCAGGTTGTAGCTCAAACTGAATCTCACACTGGTTGAGAAATCCCCTGCAGAATCTTGGAGATCCGTCAAATTTTGCTGGCGTTGGAAGATGAAGACGTGGAGCAGAAATGGGTAAGGTGGGTGGGGTTATAGCTGAAGTCACTGTGGTTGACGCACCAGATGCGCCTGATCCACGGAGGGTTGTCTGAATCCCATCCAGCCGAGTAGAGAGATCCTGGAGACAGCGGATAATGTGGCCCTGTGCAGCCTCCTGATGTTCTAGTCGGGCTGCCAGTTCTTGCATCGGCCTGGCCGCTTGATCCTGGTCTCCGGCTGGATTCATTAGGTCAGTGCTTACTGTCACAACTGAGGGCCTGAGCTGACGGGAGGCAGCCTCAGTTGTAGGGGCTGAGATGTACCGGAACCTGGGAGGTTGTATCAGACCCCTGGACATGTAAGTAACATGAATAATAACTGCCCGAAGGCGTGACCACGACAACTTGGATAAAAGTCAATGATGTTTATTATGACAACTCCGCAACACAGCAGCAGTAAAAGAAAACGTAAAAGTCAGCAAATAATAAATACAGTTCCTGGGTACTACAGGATGGCAGGAGCCACAGGGCACTGGTAGTGTGAGATAGTTCTTATGATCTTCTAGATGGAAAGTCCTTACCAGGCCCGACTGTAGCAATGGAGATAACCCAGGATTGTGCCAGCTGGTGTTCCAGGAAAAGCTGGGTTGCTGAAGGTAAAACAGCTGCTGTGGATACTGGCTGGAACCAGACTGTTGTTAGCACGGAGTGGATACTGGCTGGAACCAGTTAAATAATAAATGAACTTGGGAGCGGTGAAATATGAACTGAAATGTAGAACTTGAGAGCGGAGAAATAATAATACCGGTGGAGAGTGGTAAAGTGTAGAAAGGACACCGGCCCTTTAAGGGAAGCTGTACTCTGCTGGAAGCTGAGCTGGAAGCAGGTAATGTTGTAGCTGGAAACAGATTAATCCACAATGGATTGGAGAGTCAGGCTACACCGCAGGTGGAATGCTGGTGCGGGTCTCTATGGTGGAAGTCTTGAGACAGGAGCTGGAACCTGGAAGACAATCACAGGAGAGAGACAAACAGGAACTAGGTTTGACAACCAAAGCACTGACGCCTTCCTTGCTCAGGCACAGTGTATTTATACCTGCAGCAAGGAAGGGATTGGCTAGGCAATTATGCAGATTAACAATACTGACTACAGATTGGAGGAAATGATCAGCTGACAGAATCCAAGATGGCTGCGCCCATGCAGACACTTGGAGGGAAGTTTGGTTTGTAATCCATGTGGTAATGAAAACAGTAATGGCGGCGCCGGCCACTGGAGACAGGAGACGCCAGGCTGACAAGTGCACATCCAACCACGCGGACACAGCGGAGGCCGCGGCTGACGCCATGCCAGATGTAATAAGGCGTTACTGTGACAGCGTCTCAGAGAGACAGGAGAGGATGCAGGAATGTGAACATTAGGATAACAGATGGGATCCGGTCCTGGAGCGCTGAGCCAGCCTTAGGAGGCATCTGATGGGTAAGAAATGGCGTCCAGATACCCGGATCGTGACACCAATGTGTTGAGTAGCTGTAGTAACAGACTATGATTGCTAAGCACCCAGTATTGGGAGCAAATAATCAATTAATACATTCATAAAGAATACAATTGGCTTTATTCCAATTAGCAATTTATGTACAATCAGATAATCCTTATGAGGAACAAAAAAAACTACTTGTTTGTAAATTAAACAGACAATTACAACAGTGATCAAAGACAATCTAACAAATGATTAGGCCAGTTCTGTGGTGTGCCTCAGGACACTTGCAGGAGGGGCGGCTTGGATTGGTGGTCCAGCATCAATTCAAATTATTTATGGTCAATGTACAGTAATAGGCAAAATCAGTGCTGGTTCATCCAATCATGAATATTGGGACAAACAGACGCAAATCTTGTCCCTCACCACACAACTGAACCTAAGGATGACATATTGTTAGAGCCGGATTAAGGGGGATGGGGACGACACAGGGGGTATGTTACCCTGGGCCCAACTCTGTCAGGGGCCCCCTGTTCCTCCCGTCATGCACCCCAGTGCTTCTGTGGGGTAAAGACAGGTTCTGGGTAGTGATGCAGTCCCAGCAGTGCAACCACTGCTGCATCCGCTGCTACTGTGACATTCTAGCACTGCCTCAGAATCCAGCCAGACACTGTGTGTGGAGAGAGGTAGCTTTTCCATTCCCATGCAGAGTCTGCTTAACCTGGACTGCAGCGCTACTGACTGTGTGTACTCACCCCTGTTACGGTCGAGGGGCACAGTCAGTGTTGGACTGCTGGCCCATTCCCCCACAGGATGCCGGTGAGCGTGGTCTGGGAGTTCTGGGAGTAGAAAAAGCTGCAGAATAGTCACTAGTCTACTGCAGAGCTGCACATGAGTCTGATTATCAACATATACTATATATATATATATATATATATATATATAAACAATAGGCTAGAACCCACAGCACTCATACATCTGCGGTGCCAGTAGTATTTGTGACCACACCATTTAAATAATGTATGTCCATATTTAAATTAAATGTTAAGAAATTCCCATGGTGTTTATTTAACTGATATGCTTGGGTGTGGTTCCTGTCTCTTTAAAAAAGTGAGACAGGGCCTAAACCCATGATAGAAGCATACTGTATATTTAAAATCAAAAAGATGCCTGAGACCAATGCTCAGATTTTTGAAAGTCAGTGTAGGGCGTGACCAAATGGGAATGGCCGTGAAGTGGCTGGTCAGCTTAACAAACTATTGCAATATTTTTGAACTAACATTCCCTGAATTCAGATGAATTACAGTTTGAAGTGTTAATATTATGAGAGTACTGAATTTGTATGATAATAAATATACTGTATACTGTATATAGATGCAAGAGTGCGGTGCCACTTGTGGGGGTTAGGAATCAGCTATTGAGGTGTTACAGTAGTTTGACAAAAAAATCACAGATTTATCTAAAAACACTCACTATTAGATAATGATGGTGTCAGACAGCCCCTTAGTGGTCAATATTGGTTGCCAAAATATAATTTAAAAAAAATTACAATTTATCTAATGACAATAAAATGTAAATTAAAAAATTGTAGTTCAGCAAATGTCAGTAAAATTTTTATATGGAAAGCTTATATATATACCAGCATATAGAAAACCACAGCACTCGCCACCCCAGAAGTGGGGTGCAGTATCCGCACTCGCCACTAATAGGGTGGGGTGCATGTAGCCCATGGCCACCTACTCAAAAATATAGAATCAAAAAGTACAGCACTCACCAAAATAAGCTCAATTATCCTCACAACATCTCTGGATAAATGAATAAACGATGGGGGTTTAGTTAGTGAATTGGCCAATGCACGGAAGCCTGCATACCGCTCCACGGTACCCCACCTTCATGCAGGTCCTACACTATCACCAAATCATCTAAATTAAAACCTGGCAACTGTATCTCATAATATAACTGCAAATATGCCCACTTGGTGTAAGGTATACCTGCCATGAACTATATACCAGCATATAGAAATACTTTTTGTTTCTATATTTTTGAGTAGGTGGCCATGGGCTACATGCACCCCACCCTATTAGTGGCGAGTGCGGATACTGCACCCCACTTCTGGGGTGGCGAGTGCTGTGGTTTTCTATATGCTGGTATATTTTAGGGTTAACCCCTGGTTAACTCATTAACTGGGGCCACAAACTCTGTTCATGCACCCCAATTATCTTAAACCTGTGTCAGCTGCCCTTTAGTAAATGATTAGCCAGTGTCAGGTGACTAGTGTACCTTTAAAAGCCATGCAGTTCATGGCAGGTATACCTTACACCAAGTGGGCATTTTTGCAGTTATATTATGAGATACAGTTGCCAGGTTTTAATTTAGATGATTTGGTGATAGTGTAGGACCTGCATGAAGGTGGGGTACCGTGGAGCGGTATGCAGGCTTCCATGCATTGGCCAATTCACTAACTAAAACCCCATTGTTTATTCATTTATCCAGAGATGTTGTGAGGATAATTGAGCTTATTTTGGTGAGTGCTGTACTTTTTGTTTCTATATTTTTGAGTAGGTGGCCATAGGCTACATGCACCCCACCCTATTAGTGGCGAGTGCGGATACTGCACCCCACTTCTGGGGTGGCGAGTGCTGTGGTTTTCTATATGCTGGTATATTTTAGGGTTAACCCCTAGTTAACTCATTAACTGTGGCCACAAACTCTGTTCATGCACCCCAATTATCTTAAACCTGTGTCAGCTGCCCTTTAGTAAATGATTAGCCAGTGTCAGGTGACTAGTGTACCTTTAAAAGCCATGCAGTTCATGGCAGGTATACCTTACACCAAGTGGGCATTTTTGCAGTTATATTATGAGATACAGTTGCCAGGTTTTAATTTAGATGATTTGGTGATAGTGTAGGACCTGCATGAAGGTGGGGTACCGTGGAGCGGTATGCAGGCTTCCGTGCATTGGCCAATTCACTAACTAAACCCCCATCGTTTATTCATATATCCAGAGATGTTGTGAGGATAATTGAGCTTATTTTGGTGAGTGCTGTACTTTTTGTTTCTATATATATATATATGTATATATATATGTATATATATATATATATATACAGCATATATAAAAAAATTGACATGAGTAAAGGGCTAAAAATTGGCTTAGAGGGGCGAGGCCTGGCTGGCATGAGAGGGAACACGCGGCTCATGGGCTCCTGATCTGACCCGCTTGTTAAATAGTGCCCAAGTGCTGGAATCTATTCTCCTTGACCCCCAGACCGCTCCTTCTGCCCCCTGTACTCGAGGATCCAAGGTGAGGTCGCTGATCTGGGAGTACTCTGGGAACTCAAGTGGGTTGTGGCCTTAACTCCACTCGCAGGCCGGGGGGTTCATGTTCCGCCCTTATCCGGCGCTCCCGTTTGCGGGGACATGGTTTTCCACTTTGCCGGCGTGGAGACACACAGGCTGCCAGGATACACCCAAGACCACTGGATATCTTAAGCGGTGGTCAGGGTGCCTGAGAGACTGCATCAAAGGAGTGTTTGGGCTGCTGGCTCCTGGTGCTCAGATTGAGCTGACGTTCCTGGAGATCTCTGCATTCGGTGGCCATCTTGAGCTGCTTCAGCTTCATAAGAAGCCTGCCTTTACACGCAGTCCACTATATAGATGGCTGAAGCTGGAATCCTGGCTACTCAGCACCTACAGTGACAGGATCTCTCTTCAACTGCCACACCAAATCTCACTTTACCATATATTAACAGAGGTTGCCCTGACCTGCCTTATACACTGTGAATACAAATGTATGTGCTGTGTGCTCCATCTAGTGGCTGACTGAGATAATCATAATCACATGCTGCTGCAATAGTTTTAGACATGTAAAAAGAAGAGGCCAAATACTCTTATGTCCACCTAGGGCCTCTTTAGGGGAGGGTCAGCTGACACCAATGAACACATCCTATTTAACATGTGACCTTGACTGCATGTGGCAACCCTGCCGCAATTCTTCCATGACCTATTATAAAGTGTATGACTGAATTATAACTACAAAGTACCATGAATTAACTTCCTCGCATATACCTCACTGTCCGAGTCTTAGGCTGTAAACTACAATAACAGTGGGCCTCCTCTTCCCACTAATTGAATTGGTGATCACCTCCTACTACATTTTCTACACTGTACACAGATTGTGGCTTCTACATGAGTCATAGGAAACAAAGGATCTAAGTGTGCCACACGCTTGTCCGATCCCCCACATTGTTCTGATCATAGATGTTATCTTGCTTTACAAAAGGATTCAGACATGTCTGTTCCATTGAACCCTGCCTCACCTACCCACTCAACAAACTCTGAGGCTTCTACGGAAGTGAGAACATCCCCAAGCACCTCAAATTCAGGTTAGAAACTGTACATACAGAAGATATTTAAACTATTGCAGGCACTACCTACTAAGGCCGACATTCCTACTAAAGCGGACTTCTCCTCCTTAGAAAAAAAGTTCCTGGAGGTAGTTCACACAGAAGTGTCAGTGATAAAGTCAGAGCTTGCACATCTGGGCTTGTGCATTGACACCTTGGAAACCAGCGGGGAAACGATCAACGCTTTCCATAAAGCCCTGCTTGACACCATTAAGCTACAAGCGGATGAGATTGAAAGCTTGCAAAATCACCTAGATAAAATCGATAATAGGGGGCGTAGAAACAATTTAATAATTAGGGGCATCTCTGAGTATATCCCGCAACACGGCTTACAAGACATCCTAACCAAAATCTTTAATGAGGTACTTGAGAATGATCCAAACGAATCCATTGTGTTCAACAGGGCTCACAGTGTGCTATGCCCCAAAGTTTTACAGTCCAATCACCCAAGAGACATCAATTGCAAGCTGCATTACTTCACCCGGAAGGACAAAATATTATGAAAGTTTTGTAATTCCGAAGGCCTGGAGTTCAACGTCCAACCAAGTCAAGTCTTCCAGGATCTCTCGTGGCATACTCTACAAGCCAGATGCCAAGTGAAACCCTTGACCAATGCCCTACATAAACATAACATTAAATACAGATGGGATATCCGTTCAACCTTACAGCCACCAATGGTGGAAAGACGGCTTCATTTCATGGTCCAGAGGATGTGGCCTCCTTTTGTTTCATCTTGGATATCCCCTTGATCCGGAGCCCCGCTTGGCTATCTCCTCTATCATGGATCTCTCGTCCTCAAGCCACCTGTCGGAGCTTCCCTTTCAGGCTGCTGGGTCATCCCCTAAACAAAGGAATCGGGTTTGCCCCCCCCCCCTTGCCTCCTCAAGCCACCTTGTCAGATGAGAATACATGATGTTGGGACATTACTTCCGGAATCTTCTAATGTTCACCTTGCTAAATACTATAACTACAGGTGCTACTCATGAGTATGAATCGTGACTATGGCTACCAGTGAGGGGGGTTCTTGTTTTTTTTTTAATAAGCGTGCCCCCACATTTGGTTGTTAATATATGGGACTTTGTATTGGTTTGCCTTTGAGGTAATCTTTTGGTTATGTGGAGTACTTGCACTATTTGACATATAACTTCATAGAAAAGTCTCCCGTCATAGTGTTAGATATTCAGTTTCGTGGTCAACAGTTATTTTTAAGAGCTCGCTTACATACTATAATGTTCTTCCATTCTTATTTATAAGGCAAAATATGTATTTGTTATTGACAATTTATTATAAAATTAAACATATACCAATACAGTGTATAAAATATAATATATATGTTAATCACTGCTGATGGTGAACCACGCTACCACAGAGTATGTCCCATTTGTATAACTCACATATAGTCCACAGCCAAAATGAATTTGATAAAGTCATCCACCGGACTCCAAATGGCAATAAAGTCCCAAAGTGTTCCAAAGGGAATGCAAGGTGGATAGTCAGAATTAGCTGTAGTGCTTGGCAATGCACCGTTAGACCTGCGCTGTAGAGTCTGCGCTGTGCTACTACCTCTCCATCCGCCCAATGATTTTTGCTCACCTCTGGTTCAAGCTGTCAGCATGCAGGGTCCGTGATGGTATGTGGGAGCGACCACAGCGCAGACTCTATAGCGCAGGTTCTATGGTGCATTTACAAGCACTACAGCTAATTCTGACTATCCATCTTGTATTTTATACACTGCATTGGTATACTGTATGTTTAATTTTATAATAAATTGTCAATGACAAATACTTTTTACATATAAGTGCTCCCTTGTGATATTGTTTATTCCATATTTTTGTTTTCTATCTGAGTACTACAGAATACTAATATGGGATCTGCTTTCTTATTATAATATATTCTCTTATGTGACCAATAATCTATATTTATTTGTTATTTTAACGGAGCGCCTAATTTGATAAATATAGAGATCTTTAATTGTCAAGTGTTAGATCTTCTTAATAAGGGTTGTTACATGCCTAATTTCCAGACTCCTGTGCATCTCTCTGACATCAATGTGCATTAAACTATTCATGACAGAGATATTGTGACAGGACGGTCCCGTACGAAAGCACTCGTCGCTTTCGCGTCCCGTTGGCTGCGCACAGAATGGAAGGTCAAGTCACACAAGGCCTGACCACATAGGGGATTCCCGCTTACCGTCAGTAACCGCCTGTTACTGACTCCACCCACTGCGCTGTGGGCGGGTTTATGCTCCCACCACCAAACTCCTAACTGGCCGTGGCATTTGGAACCACGAATCTGCTCTGCATGTGCCGACGCACTGCCTTACCACACCTGTGTGGTGTTGACGAATCCCCACTAGCCACTTGCTAGGCCTCTACCGGTAGCTGGCGGAAGGCGGAACTTGGAGACGTTAGGTGCTTCCCTGGACAGCCGGAGGATGGGGCTAGGTTTGGCCTAACCCTGTAGGTCACAAGATGAAGCAGTCTTCTTGAGGCAATGATGTTTATTTGCTCAATAATAATAACCTTTAAAAAGGCTCCTCCCTATTGCTAGGGGCAACAGCATACAATCAGATGTTTCAGCAGAATAAAGATGGTACAATACAATCTCTATGGGCCAGCTGCCCTGCTTTTATCCCACTCCAATACACATTACCACAGGGGGTAAGCCCGCCCTGTCTTGTACAACCAATCAATGTTTACCCATGAGCTATGCATGCCTTGGTCACATGCACAGCTAACATTGTTCCCTATGGACAGTGGGGAGTGGTCGTTCTCCTTTGACTGTCCCATCCTGGAGGATCAGGATACGCCCCGGTGCCGTTCAGTCTAGGCTAGGGGAAGGTTTCCCTCCTAAAACTGACTTCCAGAAACCTGCCCGGGACCCAGCCCACTGCCTGCAGCCTAGATTTGGGCTCCAGAGCTGGGCAGCCTGGCTCCCCGGTCCAGGTTTCTAGGCCACTACGGGTGATCTCCATGGAGCTCCAAGAAACCACTCAGCTTGTTTCATAGCTGAGCTTTTTCTCTTTCTCCCAATGCCCCTTTGAAGTGTGAGGCTGGATGGGAAAGCATTCCGTTTTTGGGGAAAAGGTCTGGGAGAATCCATCAGCCTGCACAGCCATGGATTCCCCCCTCCTGGGACACACAACCAAGTAATTGCAATTTACCTTTAAATACATCACATTTAAAACACACTGTGCATTCCCCTTTAAATATACACTGAGCCGGTGCCCTGCACAGACTCTACATACTCAGGCACTGCAGTGCCTTACAACACACTGTACTTTTTATTATTTTTAACACAATGTCTTGTTTTTAACTACTGTGCCCAGCGCTCAGCGCTGAGCTTCCCTAGCCCTGCAGCCTGGCTGCTAGGGCTCTCTTAGTGCTGGAGGTATGGGGCTGGCTTCCCCCATCCTCCAGCCTGCCTGCCTGCCACTGGGGTCCAGGGAGCTGGCTCCCTGTCCCCCCAGTGTGGCACTAACTCGTGGCCTCACCGCACAGTGCGGCGCACCCCCCTGATCTGAAGCCCAGCGGCCCGGGACACTTGTCCCGGCCGCTGTGGCTCTGTCTTGTTTCAGCGCTGAGGTGCCGGGAGCATAGCTCCCGGACCCCAGCACTTACCAACCTAATCATTCCCCCGCCGCTAGGGAGCCGGCTAGCCCGGTCCCCCATGAGCGGCGCACTCTGGCGGCCTCGCCGCGCAGGGGGCCGGCTAGCCCGGTCCCCTGTATGCGGCGCTGAGATCTGGTGTCTCGCCGCAGCGTCCGGCGGGGAGCCGGGCTGCGGCGCACCCCCCTGCCGCCCAGCAGCCCGGGACGTTTGTCCCGGCTGCCGCGGCTGGCCACCTCCGATGGGCTGAGGCGCCGGGAGCAGAGCTCCCGGCCCCCAGCGGCGGCTCTCCCTTCTCCCTGGCACGCACACAGCTAGTGCGCCCGGGGCTGCACTGACCGCTGCCGGAAGCGGAGCTCCCGGACTCCGGCGGTCAGCGGCTCCCCTCTCCCCCGGCGCGCACACACTGCTCAGCGCGCCGGGGGCTGCCCTCACTGCCGTGGTCTCCGGAGAGGTCCGGGACCACGGCACACCATAAAAATAAAATTTTTTCACACATTTATAAACACGGCGCCTAGCGCCCACAGTCTTTCAAATCTGGTGCCAAGCGCCCATTGTCTGTAAAATGGCACCGGGCACTAGGGGTTAACCCCTTCAGTGCCGCGGCGGTCATTTTCCTCGTGGCTGGGGCCTCTCCGGCCACAGATAAATAAATGTTTAATTTGACGATACATTTGTTGGATGTGTTGGTGGCTAGATCTGTTTCTCCCCTGTTGCCCCGACTTCACCGCATTTTGTAGCTTCGGCATGGTGGTGGAACTGTTTTCTGCAATTTTATTTTACCTGGGAGCGGTGTTCCGCTTCTATTTCAATTTCATCTAATATATGATGTTCTGTTTTCCTTATGTTCTGATGTACTATTTTCTCCTTTCCTTCTCTTGTTTCCTTTCTTTCCTCCACACCCCAGGAGTGCTCAACCATTGTACCCCTTTTTACTCAGATGAATCTAGTAGTACTGTATGTGAACTGTGTTTTTGTACACGGTATATATATTGTATAATGGCTAGATTTAATTTGATATCTGTAAATGTGAAGGGACTCAATATTCCTGAGAGAAGGTCGCGGGCCCTTCGAGAAGGCCCACATAGCTTTCTTACAGGAAACCTACTTCAAGGAGGGGGTGGCCCCTTCTCTTAGGAATAGAGACTTCTCTAACAGTTATTTTTTGAACAACACTGAAGGCAAAATGCTTGGTGTTGCTATATTAATTGCACGTCATGTTGTTATTACTGACTTAACATGCCACCAACTGATTCCAGGCAGAGCCCTGTTACTTACACTGTAAGGTGTCTGGCCGAGATTTTATATTTATTAATATCTACTCCCCGAATAGAGCTCAGCCAGTTTTCTTAGATAAAGTATTTCTGTTGGCTCAACTACATATTATGGGTGTTATAATACTGGAAGGGGATCTTAAGTGGACTATAGACCCTCGACTAGAATAATACTGTTTCAAGAAACTCTGATAAATAACATAGATAGGTTCAGAAAACCCTCCATTCCTACCAGTTGATAGACGCCTGGCGCATTCAACATCCATCCACAGGGGACTACACTTTTTACTCTCACCCACATAATGTATATACCAGGCTGGATTACATTTTTATCTCCCACAGATTTTTTTATTTAATCTCGACATCTAATATAGGCCATATCACCTGGGTGGATCAATGTGCGACCACATTTATTGCTAAAGTTAAATCATAGGATGGGTCTACATGCGACACTACTAAGGATATAGCGACGGCCTTCCACTCCTTTTATTCCCAACTATACAACTATATAACTTAAGAAACTTTCGAATGAGAAGGGTGTTGATTTAGCTAGGGAGACCTCCATTAAAGAATACTTGAGAGACGTTAATTTTCCAAAGCTCATGGAAGAGGAGGTGGAGGCTTTGGAGGCCTCTTTTTTAGCAGAGGAATTGGAGGAGGTGATAAAATCCTCCTCTAACGGTAAAAGCCCCAGCCCCGATGGGTATTCTATACTATAAGACATTTGGCAAGGAACTCTCACCCTTGTTATTGTGGGCATTTAATCAGATCTTGGATCAGTCGCCCTTTTTTACCCCATCCTTGCTTGCTCATATTTCTTTCGTCCCTAAGTAAGGCAAAGACCCAGCCCAGTGTTCCAGCTACAGACCTATCTCCCTGTTAAATGTTGATGTAAAGCTATTTGCCAAGCTGATAGCCAAAAGCAACAAGTTGTTACTCCTCAACCTAATCCATACTGACCAGGTAGGATTTGTTACTGGTCATGAGGCCAGGGACAACACCACAATGGTATTGGAATTGATTAATTTGTCTTCTAGTTGCAAATCTCCGACTATCTTACTCTCTACAGATGCGGAGAAGGCATTTGACCAGGTAGATTGGGATTTACTTTTGGGGGTACTGGGGCATCTGGATTTGGGGCCAATGGGACTTCAGAGAATCCAAGCCCTATATGCTCATCCCTCAGCACATGTACGTATCAATGGGGACCTTTTGGAACCATTTCAGATCTTGATTGGCACTCATCAGGGCTGCCCTTTATCTCCATTAGCATTTGTTCTGTGTATGGAGGACCTGGCGAGGGCCATTTGACAAAACATAACGGGGATGACAGTTGGGAAGACGGAATATAAGCTTGCCCTATTTGCAGACGACCTACTAGCGGTGGTCTCTAATCCCCTAACTTCAATCCCTAACCTGCTCTCAGAGTTCATGCGCTTTGGGACACTATCCAATTTCTAAATTAACTTATTAGAATGTAAGCTATCATGAGTAGGGCCCTCTTCCCTCATGTGCTTATCCTTTTCTTACATTAATAATCCTCAACTGCCCAAATCCTGCAGTGTTTTGACCATCTTGAAATGTATCTCTATGTTGTTTACTGGTGTAGTTATGCTTAGTTACCCTGTACTTGTCCTATATTGTCTTCAACTGTAAGTCATTGTTTTCCTGTTTTGATTATGTGCATATGTACTCTGTAACTGGGCGAAGCGGAATCCTTGTGGCACCATATAAATAAAGGATAATAATAATAATAATAATAATAATAATAATAATAATAAATATTAATAATAATTCATAATAAAAAAAATCAGTAGCTCTGAACCTCACATTGAATCAGCCAAGCTTAAGTGTTCTCCAATCTATATCTCCTTTCTCTTGGCATCCCTCACAGGTCAAATATCTGTGGGTTACTTTGAATAGATACTTTTTCTTTAAATTTTCTTCACAGACTTTTTCTTCCAATTTTCCAACATTATTGTCCAGACTTCACTCAGATCTTTCTGCTTGAGGAGCCAAGAGAATTTCTTGGGTGGTAACGATTGGAGTCATCAAAATGAATATTTTACCAAGGGTACTTTACCTCCTCCAGACTCTGCCTTTTGCTATCCCTTCTGCGTAGTTTACCTCTCTTCACCGGAACATTCAATATTATATTTGGGCGGGTCGCAAACCCAGATTTAAGCATGAAACACTACAGTATATAGAAGAAAGCATCAAAGTGGTCTCCAGTTGCCTCACTTTCTCTCCTATCACCATACATTACTACTCACTAGGATAATGGAATAGGGATTGGAGGCAGACAGAAAACAATGGGTGAATATTGAATTAGACTCTCATCCTTCTCTGGACCTTAACCTACCTTGGCTTTCTCAGGTCTCCCATCCTCTCATAGGCCCGATGTTGGCATGTTGACATCGTCTTTGCACACAACCCTTCTCTTGGCCTCCCCTTCCCCACTCATGCCATTATTCGGGAATCCTGCATTTTCACTGGGAATACCGAATTCGTCATTTGGTTGGTGGTGCCTTAGAGGTTTACAGAGGATAGATTAACTCATGGATTCTTCTGCCATTTTGAGCTTCCCAACAGTACAAATCAATTGGGATTTACCAAATAAAAAGATTTGGAGGTATTTAAAGATCAAGCATTTCTTGATGGGCCTATGCCCATCTGGAACTCACTTAAGAAGGCCTATCCCTTATGAGAACTTGTGCCTCTCCCAATCCTACCCTCGTCATTCCCTTTCTTCCATTTATAAATTAATAATTGACCAGGCCTTCGATTCTAAACCAAAATTAAGGAGTGATTAGGAAGCGGACTTACAGGGCTTGATAGGGGAAGATGACTGTCCCGAGATATTCAACAATAGCTTTTCCTCCTCTTCAAAGGTGTTGGTAAACGGAAATGCACTATAAGGTGCATTTGAAATGGTACTGCTGCCCTAGATTGCTGGCTAAAATATATCCTGGAGTGCCAAGTACCTGTTAGAGATGCGGGGTGAGGGTCGGGACTCCTTTACATATTTGGTGGGAGTGTACGCTCCTGAATCCATATTGGCAGAAAGTTATAGAAATGGCTAGTACCATATTGGAGGAGAATTTACCATCCTGCCCTAGTTTTTGGCTGTTAAATCTCTAAAGAAAACCCCAATCTCAATTAAAAAAAACTTTGCTTCGTCATATTCTCAATGCCTTAAAAGCAGTGGTGCCAGTACACTGGAAATCCAATGTGATTCCTTCCATATCTGAGTGGTTTGTATGGTTAGAGCACTATATGGTCATGGATGACCTTATTTCCTCGCTGACTAACAAAAACTAGGCCTTCATTCCCACCTGGTATCCCTGGTTGGCATATAAAGAATCAGACCATTATAAATCTTTGCGATAACAGGCAGCGTGTGCTCCCTTCCTTTACTATACATGCCTAAAATCCCTACTTCTGATCCTGGGGTTGTGAAGCCCCCTTCTTGTCTTACTCTTTCTTTTTCTATTTTCTTTCCTTTTTCTATATGTCACTTCTTGCTTTTTGTTCTGGCAAACACAGTGTTCGATTGTCACATATTTCATTTGATTATATATTGTCTATCTATTTTCTCAGGTTTCTTTACGAGGGATCTTGACATTAGGTCTTGACCTAGATATTTAAATTTCTCATGAGATCCAGAAATTTTGTTATATGATGCTTTGTACAGGAAGTGAGTGACACGCACATCCAACGCGTTTCTACAATGAGACTTCATTAAGTCTCATTAATGAAACACAATGGATGTGCCTCACTGAACTCCTGTACAAAGCTAAGCCAATTTCTAGCCCTTTACTCATCTCTATTTTTTCTTTTTTTTGTATTTCATAAAACATTTATATAAATATATATATATATATATATATATATATCAACAAAGAATTATATATATAACCAAATTGCACTATAATAATTCGCCTTAGACCCAAAATGTCCTTGGGGAAGGTCAGCTGCTATTCTCCAAATACGTCCTCCTGCCAGTCGAGAACCAGGCGGTTAACAATGTAGATGGTTGTATGGAGAGCGCTCACAACAGGTAGTAGTGTCTCTTTAACTTTTTTCTCTTTAGGATAGTCCTTCAATTTGGGATTTGATCATGAGAAGATGGATAATTCTGCAAAATACCCTCTCACCAGATTCACCCAGATAACAACATCACTCGTTAATTAAAACTTCCATGAAATTTATTATTAATAAAATCTTTTCTTATTTTTAAAATAAATGACTCTTACATCAATATTAACATTCGTGGGATAAGGTCTTAATGACACTGCTGTCTACCCCAGCCGGGGAGAAGCTCCTATGACAGCCCGTCCAACCCACAAAGGCTAAATCAACCAACGCATTTCGTCTAACAGACTTCCTCAGGGGTGTTTTTTATATGTAAGAGCGATGTCTTAATTGTGAAAATAAATGGGATAAACCCATATAGCTTATCCCAGTATTAAAATCCTATAATTAGTATGAACCAGTGTAGAATATTTCCAGATCTCTTGTAGCTAACGTACAGAACCGTTCGGACTTGGTGTGAACAGCCTTTATTTTTTGTACAAGAAGTTATCCTCAGAGTTTCCTGACTTCCTGTTTGCGTTCCACAGTCCGTAAATGGCTCTGATATATAGTTCCTTTTGTTTTCACATAGATCTTTCACTCAGCAATTTGTGTATAAGGCAATCAGGCATCCAGATGAAGGTATGATCAACATGAAATATAGAGATATAATATCAAGATACATATTTTTAATACATGAATAAACATTAAAAATAGGAAAGTAAAAAAGGCTCCTTTTGTGTTTTTTTTAAAAATACAATATTGTAAAACCATTTAAGCTCGAAGTCATTATTAAGACCTAAAGGTGCTAATGTGTCCAACTTATATATCCAGCGCATTTCTGATTTTGCTAAAAGGATATCCACATCCTTATTGCGCCATGTGGAATTTACCAATTGGATACCCCAGAATGACTTAATGCCATTCGGACTGCACCCATGTGCCGTTTTAAAATGCAACGAGAGGGAATGGGACTCCAGGCCTCTCTTTATGTTATACAAGTGCTCGGAAAGTCTCACTCTAAGATTTTGGGTGGTCTTTCCTACATACACGAGCCCACACTTGCACTCTATAGCATAAATAAAAAATTTTGAGTTGCAAGTAATGAACTCGTTAATGGTATGTTTTTTGCTGTTTACCACAAAATCCTTCATCTTGCTTATACCCGTTGTTGCCCTACACATGTTGCATAGGGCGCAACGATGAAAACCTTTTGTCCTTATACTGCTCCTTTTAACAGGCTCAATAGAGCTATGGACTAATTTATCTTTAAGAGAACGTGATTTTCTATATATGAACACAGGTTTCATAGGTAGATTACTTCCCAAAATGGGATCTCTTTTTAGAACTTTCCAGTGTTTTCTAAACACATGTTCAATTTCCCTAAATTGGGAATTGTAACCCACCGATTCTAATAGTCTCATTCAAAAATCCAGTTAACATCATGCGAACTGGCTTGATGGTATTCCATATAGCCAGTTCATACGTTCTAAATGAAATTGTACAGAGGTTGAAATATATAAAAAAGAAACAGATGATATGATGAATCGGTTTTTAGAGAAAGGAAACAATAAGGATTCCCTAGTTGAAACACGTGAAAGAGTAGATCTCTTGGATAGAGTAGATTTAATCTCAAATATAGAGAGTAGCAACAAAAAGCTAAGTAACAACACTGTGGACACAGTGGACACAGATAGGTCAGGTCAACTCAGTCACTGGAGAGGTTGGACACAGTGTTCACAAATAGGTCAACCACTGGAGTGAATGGACCTAGTAGACAAAGATAGGTCAGCTCAGCCACTGGTGTAGATGCAGACAGTGGACACAAATAAGTCAGCCCAGCAACTGGAGTAAACGGACACAGTAGACACAGGGGCTGATTCAGACCTGATTGGTGCTGTGCATTTTTGCCCAGCAGCAATCAGGTCTGAACTGTGCATGCAACAGCGCCGCAGTGCGCTGGCGCATGGCAGACAGCAGACGGCTTTCATAGCCCTGTGATTGCTTCTGCCTGATTGATAGGCAGAGGTGGTCGCTGGGCGGGAGGGGGCGGGCTGGTGGCATTTAGCCGCCATTTAAGGGGCATGGTGCAGGCAATGCAGGCGTGCCTGGATGATTGGGGGGGCAGGCCACGGTGGGTACGTGACATCACACGCAGCCGCTGGGACCCGGGCAACAAGTAGTTCCCTGCTAGTGTGCAGGAGCTGCGCTGGTGGGAGCTACTCCTGAAGTACAAAACCATAGCCGCTGTGCAATGCTTTTGTACTTGTGGGACGGGGCAAGGACTGACATGCGGGGCGGACTAGCCCTGTGCTGGGCATCCCCCCGCATGTCAGTGTGACTGATCGTAGATGTGCTAAATTTAGCACAACTACGATCAGGTCTGAATTAGCCCCACAGATAGGTCATCTCAACTCAGCTACTGGAGTGGATGGACACAGCATGGAGCAAGCACAGACCTCCAGAGCACACAGCTCTCTCGGTGGGCTGCTGTGAATTGATGCCAAATCACTGCTGCAGGTACTTATATAGAATCAAAAACAGCAAGAATCCAATGCTAGGACTATGATGTTTTGCCTACATCTAGAATACGAACAAGGCAGATAAACCTAAGCCTCAGCTTGGATTCACTCGGATCCTGGAAGTTTGGATGGGCTCAGTTTCCTGGAAAGAAAATAATATTTATGTAACTTACCCAAAATAAATTCATTATTTCCTGCTGTCTGGTGACACGGATCAAAAGTCTCAATAATTCACAGAATGTAAGACAAAAAATGCTAAATATAAAAACTAGGGGGTCTATTTACTAAGCCTTGGGTGGACATAAAGTGGAGGGAGATAAAGTACCAGCCAATCAGCTCCTAACTGTCATTTTTTCAAAACCAGCCTGTGACATGGCAGTTAGGAGCTTATTGGCTGGTACTTTATCTCCGTTCACTTTATCTCCATTCAAGGCATAGTAAATAGACCCCTATATTACTTGTTCATACTGCCGCTCCACCCCTGTCAGTATTTGAGAGTGTAGCGGTCTACCAGAAGTCAAAAGATGGATGAGCACTTCAATTGTTAAGTCTATTCTCTTGTCAATAATTTTTTAATAAAAGCATACAGGTATGCAGGTATGAAATGCATATTGTTTAAGTACCTGATCTCTCTCTGTCAAGACTGTGGCTTGTACATGCGCAATAGGATTCCCAGGACATACAGTAATCCCGGAAGTCCTAATAATGCAAAGGACAGCTTTTATGTGAAGAGCTGACCTTTGTGTTTATGTTCACAATTATTGATGCATACGGTGTTCATAAATGCTGCAATACATGCTATAAATGGCAGGATGTATTACATGCTATCTTCTATGCATGATACTTCCTGTCTTTGTCCCTCAGTAAAGCTCTACACCGATATCCCTCAGTAAAGCTCTACACTGATACTAAGGGGGGGGGGGGGAATTCAATTGTTTGAAAAGTCGGTTGGGTGTCTTTTTTCCTGTCTATTAGATAGGTAAAAACAGACACCCAACTGACATTTCAAACAATTGAATACTCCCCTAAGTCCTTGTTTCACCCTCACAGACTTGGCTGAGCTAATCAGTGAGGCCGGCAATGTCAGAGAGTAGGCTTCTCCTTCCTTAGTGAAATGAGCTGAGGGGCAATTGAGTTCCAAGAATACTGTAGGATTGTCCCAGAAAGGACAGTGTGCTGAAAATAAGAAGATATACACTCAAGGAGAATTTCCTGCATCAGGAAGAAACTCTCTTAGATAGGAGTTAGTTGGTCCTTGAACCCTCCTTCCCAGTATTTATGCTCACTAGAAACTAATATTATCAGTCTAAAGGTACTGAATATTTGGGGGTGTTGTGCAAGAGTTACCAATAAGGATGGAGCACTTGAAGCAAAATAGTAATGTGAAAAATTAACCAACCCACTTCTATAGGGCATACAATAAAATTAACAGGTGCTGTGAACAGAGGTGTCTCCTAGAAACAATAGGGTGGGGGCCCCTTTAAAATGTTGCTATGGGGCCCACAAAGTTTTGGCTATGCCTCTGGATGGACCATCTTCCTGTGTCTGAATAGCCACCTTCCAGTCACCACTCAGGAATGCCCAGCAAATGAATTCCAATACATTTCTGAAAGTGTGCATCTCAATAGCAATTGTGCCTCTGTGCATACAATACACAGTATAATGCATGCGCTGTGTGAGTTTTTAGGGATTTATATACATGCTCGGTTGCAACCAATGCCTCTACTCAGTGAACATTGGCATTGCCACTCTGAATAAGGCCCATAGCGAGCAATTCAATTGTTTTTGTATGACTGATCTCCAATCTACAGTGAATTGAGATTGGGGAGGAAGGTGGAGGGCAATATTCAAATAACTTTATCTTGCATGTCGCAACTAAACAGACTGAGGGGGCCATTCAGACTGGATCGCTGCAGCGGCAGCGATCGCAGTCTGAAGCCCTTTGGGGAGTGTGCCTGTGCAAAAGCATATCAGGGCTGTAATTGTCTCTGCCTGATTGACAGGCAGAGGTGGTGCGGGGTGAGAGGGAGTGTGCCAATGGCGCTAGAACGCTGTTGGTGGGGTACGATCCAAAACGTTGCGGGGGTGGGCCGCAGTGGCTGCGTGATGTCACACGTAGCCGCTGTAACCCGGGCTAGGCTGTGCAGGCAGGGAGCTACTCAGCGGGTGCAAAAGCATTGCACAGCTTTCGCACCCATGGAGGGGAAGAGGGTAGGGTCAGACTTGCAGGGCGGACTTTCCCTGTGCTGGGCATCCCCCGCATGTCTGAGTAACTGATTGTAGATGTGCTAAATTTAGCACATCTACGATCAGATCTGAATGAACCCCCAAGTTTAGCCATGTAAAGCAGCTATACCTGTCATAAGTAATGGCAGCAACCTGAAAAGTACTGTTTGGGCACTAAAACAGCCAACTTTTCAGACATTTCAGCTTGCCACCTTCGGGGGCTGCAAGTGAAATGTGTCCCCCTGCAGCTAATCACACCCGAATGGAGCAACAATTCAATTGCTCTGTTGGATGCAATTCAGTAGCAGCCGCAGGTAAAAAATAATTGAATTCCTCCCATAGTGTCATCGGTACTTAGGTTTAGTAATTTTGTTTCAAAGGAAATGGTATACAGTTCCAGATTAAGTATCCTTGGCATGAATCATGGTGTGGCTTACTCATATCAGACCTCTGTCTTTTTACACAGGTTAGCATCTGAATCACACACAATAGCTGTATGCAATGACAGTGCCATTACACGTGCATTGTAATTGTGTCACAGTAGCGATGCAATTAAGATATATAGTCCGAGAAAAAGTCTGTGGCAAAAATACATGGTGGAAGTTAGTTGCAAAGTCAATGGTGTCAAATGGAGCCATTGTGCACGATTTCAGAATAGCTGTATGTGGACAGATGTATATGAAATAGAGATGAGCGGGTTCAGTTCCCTGAGAACTGAAACCCCCTCCCCCCCCCCCGATCTTCATGGTCTGAGCTGGTATCCGAGACCGGATCTGGACTTCCCACAAGACTCAGAAACCAGATAGAGGCAAAACGTCATCATCCTGCTGTCAGATTCTTGCGTGTTTTGGATTCCATATAAACAGCTGCGTGTTGCTGCCATTTTCACTCTGGACTAGGAGAGTGAGAGAGACAGACCTTTGTCTCTCTCTCTCCCTGGGTGGTGGCATCGAGTGGGGTTAGTGTGTGCTCTGTAGGGGTGCTGCTGTAGTCACTGTGGTGTACCTGTGCTGTGTCAGGAGTGCTGTCCTGGCTGTCACTGGTGTTTCATGTGCTGTTACAGCCGGGTGCTGCAGCTGTACATGGGTGTTGCTGCCACAGTGTTTTACAGGGTGCAGGGGCACTGTCCTCCTCCTGTATGCTGTAAAATATAGGGGCGCTGCTGGCCATGTATGTTGTAAAAATTAAGAGGAGCAGTTGTTTAAAATTAAAAGCACACTGTTCCTGTATGGTGTAAAATATAGGGTTGCTGCTGTTAAAATAACATTACACTGGACCTGTATGCTGTAAAAATTCAAATTAAGGGGCGCAATTGTTAAACATTAAAAACACAATGCTCCTGTATACTGTAAATATAGGGGTGCTGCTGTTTAAATAACATTACACTGGCCCTGTATGCCATAAAAAGTCAGGGATGCAGTTGTTAAAAATTAAAAGCACATTACTCCTGTATGCTGTAAAATATAGGGTGCTGCTGTTAAAATAAAATTACACTGGCCCTATATGTTGTAAAACTTCAGGGGTGCAGTTGTTAAAAATTTAAAGCACACTGCTCCTGTATGCTGTAAAATATTGGGATGCTGCTGTTAAAATAACATTACACTGGCCCTATATGTTGTAAAAATTCAGGGGTGCAGTTGATAGAAATTAAAAGCACACTGCTGCTCTATGCTATAAAAATTCAGGGGTGCAGTAAAAATAAATGTATACTAGCCCTGTCTTGTATGCTGTAATAATTCTAGGGTGCAGTAAAAATCAATGTACACTGGCCTTGTCTTGTATGCTGTAAAAATTCAGGGGTGCAGTGAAAATAAATGTACACTGGCCTTGAATGCTGTATTAATTGTAGGGTGCAGTGAAAATCAATGTACACTGGCCGTGTCTTGTATGCTGTAAAATTTCAGGGCTGCAGTGAAAATAAATGTACACTGGCCCTGTATGCTGTAAAAATACAGGGGTGCAGTGAAAATGAATGTACACTGGCCTTGTCTTTTATGCTGTAAAATTACAGGGGTGTTGTGAAAATACGGGGGTGCTGGCACTGTCCGTGGTTGCAATGTCTAGGCCTGACCTTCATAACACTGTATGGGAAGAGGAGGCTTCTACCACCATTTGCACACCCCCTGCAAGAGCTGGGAGGATCACTACCAGTCCAGTTGCTCATACTGAGATTGAGGATGTCACTGTAGAAGTACACCAGGATGAGGAGGATATGGGAGTAGCTGGTGGTGCAGAGGAAGTTGACGATGAGGATTCTGATGGTGATGTGGTTTGTTTGAATAAGGCACCAGTGGAGACAGTTGTTGGCCAAGGAATGAAAAAGCCCATTATCGTGCCTGGGCAAAATACAAAAAAAGCCACCTTTTTGGTGTGGAATTATTTCTCCACAAATCCAGACAACAGGTGTCAAGCTATCTGTTGCATTTGTCAGTCATTAATAAGTAGGGGTAAGGATGTTAACCACTTAGGAACCTCCTCCCTTATTTGGCACCTGCAGTGGATTCATCTTAAGTCATAAGTCATTGTTAAATTCAAAAACTGTGGTTATTAGCGTAAGCAGTCCACTGACACCTAAATGATGTGGTTTTGTATGAATATCATTTCTCTGTGAGGATGGGGATGTAAACACTGAAGTGAGGGGTGGGGAATCTGAGGATGAGGACGACATCTTGCCTCTGTAGAGCCAGTCTGTGTAAGGAGAGATTAATTGCTTCTTTTTTTGTGGTAGGGGCCCAAACAAACCAATCATTTCAGCCACAGTCTTGTGGTAGACCCCTTTCGCTGAAATTATTTGTTTTTTAAAGTGTGCATGTCCTGTTTATACCTGTTTATACAACAGAAGGGTTGGTGGGAGGGCCCAAGGATAATTCCATCTTGCACAAATTTTCTTTGCCACATCATTCCAGTGGTGCTGCCCTATATGTGGTGCTGCCCCTCTACCCTATCAGTCCAGGGGCACTGCCATTTAAGTCCAGGGGTTCTGTTGCCTGTCCGCTGTGCTGTGTAATTCTCCAGGGGTGCTGCCTATGCTGTATAATTCTGGGGGTGCTGCTGTACTTGATCCTAGATTTAAATGAAAGCCTAGAGCAGATATGAAACAAGCTTCAACATCACAAACAGATTTGTGAAAACTAGCATCAAAGGCAGAAATGGAAATTGCTATTGTTGTTTTAAATAAAGTTGGGAGAGACCACATTTGTGGCCAAAGTCAGTGTGACTCAGAAGAGACTGAATCATAATCCAGCACAACTGCCGGAGAAGTAAAAGTGATATTTCCTGCTGGATCATTAGAGAGGTTCTACTCAATTATTTCATGTTAGGGACTCACTCAAATGAACAGCTCCAATTAGTCAAACTATTTTTATTAAATTATTGATGTTCCACATTTTGGGATTATTTATTTAGAAGATGCGCATTTGTTTTACTGGGATATTCTTTTCCTAAGGGCTGTGTAGGGTTGCAAGACCATGCGGTGTTAGAAGAACAGAGTTTCAGTGATCTTGCATTGCATCAGCTTTCCATTGCACTGCAGCACTAAATGGGTCAAGAGCTCCTGTGAGGCACAAACAGTTACTGAATAAGGCCCAGTATGGAGTCTCATGGTGGCTTATAGCCAGGAAGAGATCTGGCTTGCAAGGCTGAGGCATGCTATGGGCACAGAGGTTAGCATTGCTTCCACCCACAGTCCTACTTATAGTATGAAATGAGTTTCGACTGTAGAGTGGTAAGCCCCACTAGGACAGGGGCTCAATAACAAAAAAATTCACTGCACAGTCATGCTTAGTACTGTACTGAACCCACTCAAACTCAACTTGCCCCATCTGGGACTGCTGTGGGGGCTCAGGAGGGGCTGCTAAAACATCTAAGGGGCTGCTTTATTAAAAAAATAAAATATAAATAAAATAAACAAGACACACAGGTATGCTCACATGCGTGTAACTGGGACACACAGGTATGCACACATGCGTGTAACTGGGAGCTGTGAAAAACAAAAATAAGACAGCTGCCACAAAATATGTAAATAAAAATGCAATAAAAAAAATGGCGAAAAAAGAAACCCACAAGATTTTCACAAAATAAGTCTCCAGACTCTGTGGACGGGAAAATATCCAATCTTGATCCTGTGATATATACCAGTTTATTTGCATCCCAGCATTAAATCCGAGATTATTTAAATCCCTGAAAATGGAGAAGGGGGTACAGTTTTGGAAGCTTTGGCCCCTAGTTTTTCAGTTTGTCCAGTAATGTGATAATTATATATTTTCTTGGTTGAAGTCCTTTCTGTTCCACACCAATATAGGAGTGGGGCGAAAGCCTGTGTGTTGTTCCTGATTGCATGTGCCTCTCTAATTTTTAATCACCTTCTTGACACTATCCTCTTCCTCTTGCCTCTTCTTATAATGTGGAAAGTCATCAAATATGGAGGTGGTATGTTTGTAGCTAGCTATGATTCGGAGAACTTGGCAAGCTTTTCCAGGGGGACCACCTGTCGCTGAAATGAATAAACTGTGCATGTCCTGTTTAAACAACATAAGGGTGGGTAGGAGCGCCCAAGACAATTCCATCTTGCACCTTTTTTTCCCTTGCATTATGTGCTCTTAGGGGCCTGGTTTTTAAAACTGCCATCCTGTCTGCCACTGCAGTGCCACTCCTAGATGGGTCAGGTGTTTGTGCCACCCACTTGTGTCACTTAGCTTAGGCATCCAGCTGCCTTTTGGCCTAAAAACAATATTGTGAGGTGTGTATTGTTCAGAATAGACTGGAAATTAGTTGAAATGAATGTTAATGAGGTTAATAATACCGTAGGATCAAAATTATTCCCAAATTCTGTAATTTTCGCTGTTTTTAGAAAAAATCATCCAGATCCAAAACCAAAACCCGAAAGGGTGGTTTTGGCAAAAACCAATCCAGATCCAAAACAAAAGCAGGATCCAGATCCAAAACCAAAACACAAAACCCGAAAAGTGGCCGCCGCACATCTCTAATTTGAAAGGTCTTCATATGGACTAAAATACTTTTATGTGTGACAAATTGTCCTCATGAGTAATTACTTGAATGTGTATTTTCTTATCAGAGGTAAGCAAATTTGCTGTATATTTTATGGTTCAGGACCTAAAACGGTATGGGCCAGATGCATCATTGCTTAGAGAATGATAAAATAGAGAGTGAAAAAGTACCAGCGAATTAGCTCCTAACTGACATTTTTCAAACATAGCTTGTGACATGATTGGCTGGCACTTTTTCTTTCTCCATTTTATCTCTCTCCAAGTGATGATGCATCTAGCCCTATGTCTTCAATTTATGCAGTGTTCTACTTTATTAAGGATGTGGTCATGATCTCGACAGTCAGAATCCCATCTTTAAGTACTGGGGTAAGGGTTAGGCACTTGGGGGAGAGTTAAGCCCCATACACACTGGGCGACACACTAGACAATCTTTTTTTTTTTAAAGATCTATTGTTCATATTGTCTAGTGTGTACGGGGCCTGAACGATGAATGATGTGCGCACCCATGGTCCTTCTCATTCAGGCATTATCAATCAAACATGCAGCTCAACTTTATATCGTTTAGCTGCATGTTTGGGGAGTGCAGGGGATGACGTCACTGAACGATATCGTTCATCGATATCATTCAGCGTGTATGCACTGGTGATATCCCTAATTAGCAATCAGCGATATAGCGCTGATTGTTAACTAGGGGAGGTCGCCCAGTATGTACCCGGCTTTAGGGTTATGCTGTGGAAGGGAGTGGGAGGTTAGAGATAGGCTGCAGGGGGAGGGTCAGTTAGGGTGATGCTGTTGAAGCGGACAGTTAAGAATAAGCAGCAAGAGGGGACGGTAAAGGTTATACTGTAGAAGGGTTTGGTTAGGGTTAATGCTTACCAGGATCCATTGGGAATCTGCCCGTCATGATGCCACTGTCAGCATTCTGACCATTTGGATCCCAAGTGCCCAACCCCTTTATCATACCCTCTTGTAATGCAGAAAAGGATAAAAATGGTGAGCTTTTGTTATATTTTTAATTGTTATGTAACTTGATCTGGAACTTACTCGACTATATGTAATAGCCTCAGAGTTCCGGTGGTGCAGAACTTCTGTGCAAGTCCGCCCGTATTTTTAAAGCATCAATCATTTACAAGGCAAAATCAACCTGGTTTTGTCTTGTAAATGATTGCTGGTTTAAAAAAATGGGCATACTCGCACAAAGGTCCTGCACCTCCAGAAGTCAGAGATTATTACATTTAGCTGCATATCTGAAAAAAAAAAACAACAGCAACAGTTGTTTCTAAACCATTTAAATATTTTTTTTACAGTTGCTGTACACCTTGGTAAATAGTTGCAGTTTATAAAGTTTCACTATTCAAATGTTTAACACTAGTTATATGAGCTTCAAAAATGATGCAATGTCAGGAATCATTTTGTATGCAGTCTACAAGCCAAGCTTGCTAAGGAAAAAGCTAATTTGGAACCCGTCTGTTACAATGACAAATTGCTCTTTCTCATGTCTGTGATTCCCATATCATTATATATCAATACCAACACACTGTCGCTAATTGAAACAGGCTGTCACACTAACATCTACTTCTGTAATGTTTATACAGTCAATCTATTCTCAAGGGTAAAAGGAGGAACAGTCCGCAAGTTATGTTTCCCAAAATATCTGGAAATTGTAGTTATGGCAGTTCATATTGTGCAGTCAGCTAATGGGAGGTTAAATATCCCTTATTTAGTGCATATTGGGTAGATATATTTCAAATTTACAATCATGGGAGTATATGTACAAAGATTCGCGTTTTGGCCGTTTTGAAGGGTGTTTGATCTCGAATGGTATCGGATGCATTTTACTGCAACTTTTTGAATCCTGATATGGTCATTCACTAAGCTGCCGACTTTTCCCAATTCGTATTTTCCGATGTCGATGTGATTCGTAATATCAGGCAGTGTTTTACCGGAGTGATGAGTAAAACACTGCCTGACAAAACACAAGGAATCCCGGCCGGATCTGTGAGATCCGTGCAGGGCTTCATTGTGTACCTTAAAAAGGGTTTTAAAGTGTTAAAAATTCTGAAAAAAATTGCGTGGGGTCCCCCCTCCTAAGCACAACCAGCCTCGGGCTCTTTGAGCCGGTCCTGGTTGACAAAATATGGGGGAAAAAATGACAGGGGTTCCCCCATATTTCATAAAGCGTAGGGGTCCCCCGTATTTTTAAAACCAGCACCGGGCTCCACTAGCCAGGTACATAATGCCACAGCCGGGGGACACTTTTATAGTGGTCCCTGCGGCCCTGGCATTACATACACAACTAGTCACCCCTGGCCGGGGTACCCTGGAGAAGTGGGAACCCCTTAAATCAAGGGGTCCCCCCCTACAGCCACCCAAGGGCCAGGGGTGAAGCCCGAGGCTGTCCCCCCCATCCAATGGCGGCGGATGGGGGGCTGATAGCCTTGTTTACAAAATGTGAATATTGTTTTTAGTAGCAGTACTACAAGTCCCAGCAAGCCTCCCCCACAAGCTGGCACTTGGAGAACCACAAGTACCAGCATGCGGTGGAAAACCAGGGCCGCTGGTACCTGTAGTACTACTACTAAAAAAATACCCCCAAAAAAACAGGACACACACACCGTGAAAGTCTAAGTTTATTACATACATGCACACCTCCAAACATACATACTTACCTATGTTCCCACGAGGCTCTGTCCTCTGCTCCCTGAAGAATCCTTGGGGTACCTGTGAAAAAAATTATACTCACATAATCCAGTGTTGATTCTGTCCTTTGTAAAATCCACGTACTTGGCAAAACAAAAAAATGGAAACCTGACCACGCACTGAAAGGGGTCCCATGTTTACACATGGGACCCCTTTCCCCGACTGCCAGGACCCCCCCTGACTCCTGGCAAAGAGGGTCCCTTCAGCCAATCAGGGAGCGCCACGTCATGGCACTCTCCTGATTGGCTGTGTGCTCCTCTAGTGTCTGTGAGGCAGCACACGGCAGAGATACAATGTAGCGCCTATGCGCTCCATTGTATCCAATGGTGGTAACTTTGCGGTCAGCGGTTGACTCATAACCCTGTGTGCCATGCTCGGTCTACCCCATCTGTGTAACCCCTGTCTGTCTGACCCTCCCCTTTAGAATGTAAGCACTCACGAGTAGGGCCCTCTCCCCTCATGTGCTTATCCTTTTCTTACTTTAATAATCCTCAACTGCCCAAATCCTGCAGTTTTCGACCATCTTGATACTTATCTTAGTGTCGTTTACTGATGTAGTTAAGCTTAGTTACCATGTACTTGTCCTATATTGTCTTCAACTGTAAGTCACTGTTTTCTTGTTTAGATTATGTGCATATGTACTCTGTAATTGGGCACTGCCGAACCGTTGTGGTGCCAAATATATATAAAGGATGATAATAATAATATTAATCCGATTTCAAGATATTGGCAACCCTTGGATCCTGGCGAAGCGAAAAAAGGACTTGATCTACAAGTTCGGCATATTTTGCGGATTCACCTTGTTTTATCTCCTGTTTCAATTTCTCCAGTTGTTTTTCCAAAAGCCTAATTTGGGGAACCACCTGGCTCAAGCTAGCAGTGTCGGAACTCACTTCACAGGTGGCTACTTTGAAGGGTTTGAGCACCTTACACAAGACAGAAAGTAATTTCCAGTGTGCTGGGCTAAGGTACATACCAGCCCCTCCTCTCCCAAAGTCATGGCTAGTTGTATAGCTAAGAATGGCTTTTTGCTGTTCCTCTATCCGCTGAAGCATATATCGGGTGGAGTTCCACCTTCTCACCACCTCTTCCTTCAGTTTATAGAAGGGCAGATTAAACTATTCTTGCAGGTGCTGCAATCTCCTGCATGCTGTTGCAGAATGCCAAAAATGCCCCAAAATCTTTCGGGCCACAGACAGCATCTCTTGCATGCCCCATTCATTAAAAAAAAAACCTGAACCACTAAGTTGATCATGTGACCAAAAACAGGGGATGTGATGGAATTCACCCAGCTGTAATGCTTTCACAATATTAGTGGCATTATCCAAAATTACAAATCCTGAGGAGAGTCTAAGTGGGGTAAGCCATGTCGCTATCACATTCCTTAGTTTTTCTAAGAGGTTGTCAGGGGTATGCCTGTTAGTGAAGCCAGTGATACACAGAGTGGCCTGTCTCTGAATGAGCTGGCGATGTTTGCTAGATAGTACTGCTGCTGCTATAGGTGATTCAACCACCCAGTGGGCTTTCAAAGTCCTATAATCTTTAGTTTGCCCACTCCCACTTGTCCACATATATGTGGTTAAGTGGGCACTGGCTACAATGGCATTTTTAGGCCATGAATTAGGTTTTTCTTAATGTCCTGGTATAACCGAGGAATAGATTTTCTGGTAAAATGGAACCGAGATGGAATTTCGTACCGGGGACACTGCGTAAAACCCACTGAATTGCTGACAAATATTGGACGCAGATCTAATACTATCCAAGCAGTCATGGTGTCAGTAATCTACTGTGCAACTGGGTGAGAACTGACATACTTATTTCTCCTTGCCAAGCATTGTTGAATAGTCAATTGTTTTTGGGAAATACTACCAGTACTAGCAGTTTTCTTGGTCCACTTCTGGGATGATGAACTACTGTACCCCCAGCAGCATCAGCAGGAGAAACAGCATCAGGCAGGCCTTGTGCTCAAGGATTCTTCTGCGGAATCCTGGAAAGGGGAGGAGTCACCTAGTATACAAAAATTGGTTTCAGGACCATCTCTGGTCATTACTGAGGATATTGAGGTTAAGGATGAAGGTGTTGGTGGTGGAGAACGCAGGTGCTGGGTTCTAGTAGAGAGAAGGGAGACATTTGCTGCTGGACTGCTTGTTGTTATTTTTTAGCACCAGTTTCTGATACCCTATACCTGCCATGAGCTTGCTGCAGATGACGTAATAGGTGGAGGTTCCTAAATGCTTAACATCCCTACCTCCTTATTTTGTTTCCACAAAGGCTACAAATGGCTTGACAAATGTTGTCAGGATTTATGTGAAAATAATTCCACACATAAGAGGTGGATTTGTTGGTCTTATGCCCAGGTATGACAATGGCTCTCCTATCATGGCCAAAAGATGCTTCCACTTGTGCTTGACTTATACACCCAACATCCTCATTCTCATCCTCAACATCCTCATTAGTGCCATCGTCTGCTACACAAATATCCCCCTCATCCTCTTGTAACTCCACAGTGGCATCTTCAGTAGCTAGGTCACTAGCAATACTTATGCTGCTAACCTACACATATATAGAAGAAGCAGTGACAGTGGAAGGTGGCTTCTCTGAGAGCTTAGGCTCACACATAGGACTTGAGGACACACTTGGACTCTGCTCAGGGCTTTGTGAAATTTCTGTTTCTGAATGCACAGTCTGTTTTGCTGCCTTAGTGGTTTTCAGTTTTTTTACATCTCTAAAGTTTGAGTGACAAGGTCTTTCATTGTCATGAGAAGCAGAAGATGCCTCACTAACAGTTGCAGAATCACCAATCATAAATATAGTGCGTGATGTGAATGGCATTTTGGCAACTGTAAGTTTTTGCGGAGGAACAAACTTTATTTTTCTTCCTGCTTGAGGTCTTTTTTTTCTTTACCAGTTGTGTAAACTCTCTATGCTATTGAGCATCAGCATTATTACTAGATGACATAAAATTGGCATCATGACTGGTGGCAGCAGCTGGAGCGCTAGTATTTGGTTCTGTAAACTGATTGTTGTCCATTTTTCAATTCACATATCACAATTCACAAATCAGGGATGCAGTGCACACAACAAACAATGTAAAAAGCAAAGAATTGTTTTGATTTTTTTGTGGACGCAGCTTGTCCCACACTGTGTGGAGTCAGACCACTTTCACACATGGTACTGTACAACTATGGTGTACTGAGGTGCAGTGCACACAACAAACAATTTTCTTTTTTCTTTTTGGGGACGGGCCCTCATTCCGAGTTGTTCGCTCATTGGCGATTTTCTCTATATTGCGATTAGTCGCTTAATGCACATGCGCATGGTTCACAGAGCGCATGTGCTTAGTTATTTTACTCAAAAGTTAGGTATTTTACTCACGGCATTACGAGGAATTTTCATCGTTCTGGTGATCGTAGTGTGATTGACAGGAAGTGGGTGTTTCCGGGCGGAAACTGGCCCTTTTATGGGTGTGTGTGAAAAAACGCTGCCGTTTCTGGGAAAAACGCGGGAGTGGCTGGAGAAACGGGGGGAGTGCCTGGGTGAACGCTGGGTGTGTTTGTGACGTCAAACAAGGAACGAAACTGACTGAACTGATCGCAATGGCAGAGTAAGTGTCGAGCTACTCAGAAACTGCTAAGAAATTTCTATTCGCAATTTTGCGAATCTTTCGTTCTCAATTCTGCTAAGCTAAGATACACTCCCAGAGGGCGGCGGCTTAGCATGTGCAATGCTGCTAAAAGCAGCTAGCAAGCGAACAACTCGGAATGAGGGCCCTTGTCCCACACTGCATGGAGTCAGACAACTTTCACACACTGTACACACAACAAACAATGTAAAGAAAGAAGAGCAATCAATTTTTAAAATGTTTTTGGGAATGCAGCTTGTTCCACACTGCGTGAAGTCAGACCACTTTCACACACGCACTGTGAACGCAGACTGTGGAGCCTGCGTAGTCACTGTAGTACCACTGTGATGGACTTAGGGGACTGGTCACTGGACACAGTGACAGCACGACAGCACCACACAGCCCCTTTGATAGACAGTGACAGCATCAAAAAACCCCACTAGCTGTGCTGGACACAATGGCTGACAGTAGTATCGGTGCTAGGATATTCAGCGCCCCCCTGCAAACTATAAATTTGCGCCCTCTAATACTTTACAAAGGGACAGCGCACATAATGCCCCCTATAGCAGTGACGCTTATACACACAATGAACCCTGTAGTAGTGACGCTTACACACGTAATGCCCCCTGTACCAGTGACGCTTACACAAGTAACGCTCCTCTACTAATGATTCTTACACACTGTACCAGTGACGCTTACACATGTAATGCCCCCATATCAGTGACACTTACAAACGAAATGCCACCTGTAGCAGTGACGCTTACACACGTAACACCCGCTGTACCAGTGACGCTCACACACATAACGCCCCCTGTATCAGTGATGCTTACACTTGTAACGCCTCCTGTACCAGTGATGCTTGCACGCGTAACGCCTCCTGTACCAGTGACGCTTATACAAGTAACACCCTCTGTAGCAGTGACATTTACACATGTTCTGCCTTCTGTATCAGTGACATTTACACATGTAATGCCACCTGTATCAGTGACGCTTACACATGTAACGCCCCCTGTATCAGTGACGCTTACACACGTAACGCCCCCTGTACACAGTGAAGCTTAAACGTAATGCCCCCTGTACCAGTGACGCTTACAGACATAATGCCCCCTGTACCAGTGATGTTCTCACACATAACGCCCCCTGTAGCGGTGACGCTTACACATTACGCCACACATACACACGCACATACATACTGTACATACATTACACACATACACAGTCAACTATGCATACACACAGATACTATATACATATACACACACACACATCTAAAGACGTCTGGCAGGTCGGAGCTGTAGCAGCTCATCCCCCTGTGTAGCAGGGTGCTGCAGCCTGTTCCTGTGTAGCCCCACCCCCTTTTGGGTCCCTTACAGCCACTGCACAGCGGAGGGGAGGTAAGAGTAGGCTTCATCCTGCCGGCCCTACAGTACTTTACAAGCAGCAGCTGTACCTCTCTGAGTCTCTGGAAGCCTGGTAACCATGTAGCTCCACCCCATGAGACTCCACCCCCTCTGCCCCGAGATGCTCTGCTCCCTTTTCTGATGAACACAATCAAGTGGGGAGGACTGGAGGCTTGTCTTGAAGCTGCCGGCGCCGATGCCTGTCACACAGTGTGACAGGGGCAGCAGCTGGCACCAGCAGCAGGGGGACAGGCACAGTGGCAGCACAGGAATGCAGAGCAGAGAGAGCACCTCCCTGCACTGCATCCCTTTGCTGAGCGGGTAGTGCCGGTCCTGGCTGACAGCCCCTTAGTTGTACACTACTGACTGACAGCCTCTTATGTACACTACTACACTGACTAACACAGCACTGGGCCGTTATACCACTGACTGACACAGCCCCACACACAGCCCCTGATGGACACTCTGACATACAGCCCCACAGACAGCTCCTGATGGACACTCTGACTGACAGCCCCACAGCACAGCCCCTGCTGGACACTCTGACTGGCAGCCCCACAGCACAGCCCCTGATGGACACTCTGACTAACAGCCCCACAGCACAGCCCCTGATGGACACTCTGACTAACAGCCCCACAGCACAGCCCCTGATGGACACTCTGACTAACAGCCCCACAGCACAGCCCCTGATGGACACTCTGACACAGCCCCTGATGGACACTCTGACAGCCTGCTCTTTAAAGGACAAAGACTTTATAGACTGAAAGTCTTGCGAGAATCCAACATGGGATGATGACGTTTGGCCTCTTCCATGATCCTGAGCCTGGCGAGAACTTTGCGAGCTGGGCTTGCGAATGGCTCGGGGGGCTGTGTTCGGAGCAGTTCAGATTCCTAGGAATCCGAACTGCTCATCTCTAATTCATATACTGTAACATAAGAGTAATTGGTTGCTGCAGGAGCGTAACTCCCAGAGACAATGAAGACGCCTGCCTCCGGACTCGAAGCCCAGAAGAGGCACATGCATGTACAGCAGCACCTGTATGGTTCATACTGGGATCCAAGTGTGACCGCTGCCTTTCCAACGGAGCTCTGCAGCGTAACCGCTGCTGCTGAGTTAATTGGCTCTGTCCCAGAAGCCCTGCTAAAACCTGCAATAAGGGATAGGACTGCTCACCCCTGGTGCAGCTCAGACTGCACTGCAGCAAGTCTCGATGCACCCACCGCTGCTGCTGGACCGGGAGATGGGACCCACCAGTGAACGCCGATTCTGCATGATGCAGACGGCTGAATCTCATGAGTCTTACCCTGACACACAGGCTGTTGTCACAGCATAGCTGGAGCCCAGCCAATTCCAAGCTCACTCCAGTCCCTGTAGGCTGGTCGAGAGCACTATCTATATAATTCTGAAAGTTTTCTGTTTGTGTGTGTGGTGTGTGTGTGTGTGTGTGTGTGTGGGGGGGGGGGGGGGTAGGGGTATGTGATTGGCATAAGATTTCCAATCACTGTCTACACTGCCCACAAAATCTCCTTTAAAAGTGCACAGGGCTTGATACACACAATTTAAAGTAATATTCTATGACTACTGTATAATAGTTGGGTAGGACACACAAGTTCTCCAATGGACCACAATAATAAATGCTTGCAAGGTCAGCGCTAGACATCTGAATATGTAATTATGTTAAGAAAATTATTTTAAATTGTATTTTTCAAGTCATGTGCACCCCTTCAAGGTAACCACCATTCCCTTACCTTGTCCTTCTTTAATGCAATTCTGGTTACCAAGCAAGCACTTCTGAGACTATGGTGTTAAGAGTGATACTTTAATCAAGCTACTTATGACAGAATGGATAGTCGGTTTGCATGTCCTAAGATTTTGTGTTTATACTTTAATACCCAACTATATTTAATAGTACAGTGTCACAGTGTACAAACATCTATCCTTCTTTGTGATGATGAAATGTTGGCCTTCAAATGTTTTGTAGCTATGTACTGAATACCAAGTTTCAGTTTAGTACAGTATGTAATCATAAATAAAAAAAAATATAAAAAACATTTTTACTATAAAAAAAAACACCTACAAGCCCCTCATATATACAGTATGTAGGGAATTATAAAATTAAATAAATAAAAAGAATACTATTTTCTCCGTATGGAATATCAACATATTTTTGGTGTCCCTCATTTACCCAGAAGTTTTTTTCCCAGCACCCTGTAGCTAGACAATTTGTTATTTGTGACATACAGTACTTCAGGAGCTCTTACAACGTATTTTGAAGCAGATCTGTAAAGCTTTCAAAAGTAAAAGATTATTGATCAAAAGTGTTCAAGTAAGAACTGACTGCAAATCACAGAATATACTCTGAGTTGACATATTTTTCTTATCTCTAAAGGCTTTCATATGGAAATCTGATTATTGTGTGTACTCGTTCATGGGGGGTAATTCCAAGTTGATCGCAGCAGGATTTTTGATAGCAATTGGGCAAAACCATGTGCACTGCAGGGGGGGGGGCAGATATAACATGTGCAGAGAGAGTTAGATTTGGGTGGGTTATTTTATTTCTGTGCAGGGTAGATACTGGCTGCTTTATTTTTACACTGCAAATTAGATTGCAGATTGAACACGCCCCATCCAAATCGAACTCTCTCTGCACATGTTACATTTGCCCCCCTCCCTGCAGTGCACATGGTTTTGCCCAATTGCTAACAAAAAATCCTGCTGCGATCAACTTGGAATTACCCCCATGGTCTCCAGTACAAAGAATAAGGGTGTGTGTGTTAGGGGAAGGGAGGAGGAAGGGGGGGGGGGTTGTAAGTGGTTAAGGATGTAATGGAGTTAATTAGGATCTTTTTTTCTGAGACTGGGAGTTTAATTTATAAAAAAAAAACGATAATTTTTTTTTAAACGGGACTAACTAATAATATGGCATTTGAAAGTTACTAAAAAGGTATAAATTAAATGTAAATAGTGCTATGAAGGTAAAATAGTCAATGATTTTGAGGATGCGTTAATTATTAATAAGGGAATGATATTGTAAGAGGTCACAATACTTTCTGTATTATATGGTGGTCACTAATGCTTTATGAATAATATGGTGGTCACAATGATTTTCTCTGTCACTTTGATGTCCTTTGTACTTTATAGCACTCACTGATGCTGTCAATATTCTATACAGTAGCTGTCATAGAGGTAGAGGATGACTACTATTTACAGGGGAGAGAGGTTTGTACTTTTTTGTTTTTTGGAGTGAGAGTTATTCTTGATATTTCAGTGTTTTGTCTTTAATATTATTTTATTGTCTACAGTATATATCTGTATGTTAGTGGCGTGTTTGTGTCTACATTTTCTTTGTTTTAACTAGAGATGAGCGGGTTCGGTTCCTCGGAATCCGAACCCGCCCGAACTTCAGCTTTTTTTACACGGATCCGAGCGACTCGGATCTTCCCGCCTTGCTCGGTTAACCCGAGCGCGCCCGAACGTCATCATGACGCTGTCGGATTCTCGCGAGGCTCGGATTCTATCGCGAGACTCGGATTCTATATAAGGAGCCGCGCGTCGCCGCCATTTTACACGTGCATTGAGATTGATAGTGAGAGGACGTGGCTGGCGTCCTCTCCATTTAGAGAAGAAATAGATAGGAGAGTGAGAGTGAGACAGTGACACTTCATTTACTGGAGCTTAGGAGGAGTACTCAGACAGAGAGTGCAGAATTTTGCTGATAGTATTAGTTAGTTATACTAGTGACAGAGTGAGACAGTGACACTTCATTTACTGGAGCTTAGGAGGAGTACTCAGACAGAGAGTGCAGAATTTTGCTGATAGTATTAGTTAGTTATACTAGTGACTGACCAGTGACCACCAGTGCAGTTTTATATTATTTAATATAATCCGTTCTCTGCCTGAAAAAACGATACACAGTGACTCAGTCACATACCATATCTGTGCTCAGCCCAGTGTGCTGCTGCATCATCTATGTATAATATCTGACTGTGCTCACACAGCTTAATTGTGGGGGAGACTGGGGAGCAGTTAGGTTATAGCAGGAGCCAAAATTAAACAGTGCACACTTTTTTTCTGCAGGAGTGCCACTGCCAGTGTGACTGACCAGTGACCTGACCACCAGTATATAGTATACTATATTGTATTGTGAATGTCTGCCTGTAAAAGTTAAACACACGTCGTGTGACTTGTGTGGTGTTTTTTTATTCTATAAAATAAAAAACTCATTCTGCTGACAGACAGTGTCCAGCAGGTCCGTCATTATATAATATATACCTGTCCGGCTGCAGTAGTGATATATATATATTTTTTATATCATTATTTATCATCCAGTCGCAGCAGACACAGTACGGTAGTTCACGGCTGTAGCTACCTCTGTGTCGGCACTCGACAGTCCATCCATAATTGTATACCACCTACCCGTGGTTTTTTTTTTCTTTCTTCTTTATACATACTACATCTCATTATCATCCAGTCTATATTAGCAGCAGACACAGTACAGTACGGTAGTCCACGGCTGTAGCTACCTCTGTGTCGGCACTCGGCAGTCCGTCCATAATTGTATACCACCTACCCGTGGTTTTTTTTTTCTTTCTTCTTTATACATACTACATCTCATTATCAACCAGTCTATATTAGCAGCAGACACAGTACGGTAGTCCACGGCTGTAGCTACCTCTGTGTCGGCACTCGGCAGTCCGTCCATAATTGTATACCACCTACCCGTGGTTTTTTTCTTTCTTTCTTCTTTATACATACTACATCTCATTATCAACCAGTCTATATTAGCAGCAGACACAGTACGGTAGTCCACGGCTGTAGCTACCTCTGTGTCGGCACTCGGCAGTCCATCCATAATTGTATACCACCTACCCGTGGTTTTTTTTTCTTTCTTCTTTATACATACATACTACATCTCATTATCATCCAGTCTATATTAGCAGCAGACACAGTACAGTACAATAGTCCACGGCTGTAGCTACCTCTGTGTCGGCACTCGGCAGTCCATCCATAATTGTATACTAGTATCCATCCATCTCCATTGTTTACCTGAGGTGCCTTTTAGTTGTGCCTATTAAAATATGGAGAACAAAAATGTTGAGGTTCCAAAATTAGGGAAAGATCAAGATCCACTTCCACCTCGTGCTGAAGCTGCTGCCACTAGTCATGGCCGAGACGATGAAATGCCAGCAACGTCGTCTGCCAAGGCCGATGCCCAATGTCATAGTACAGAGCATGTCAAATCCAAAACACCAAATATCAGTAAAAAAAGGACTCCAAAACCTAAAATAAAATTGTCGGAGGAGAAGCGTAAACTTGCCAATATGCCATTTACCACACGGAGTGGCAAGGAACGGCTGAGGCCCTGGCCTATGTTCATGGCTAGTGGTTCAGCTTCACATGAGGATGGAAGCACTCAGCCTCTCGCTAGAAAACTGAAAAGACTCAAGCTGGCAAAAGCACCGCAAAGAACTGTGCGTTCTTCGAAATCCCAAATCCACAAGGAGAGTCCAATTGTGTCGGTTGCGATGCCTGACCTTCCCAACACTGGACGTGAAGAGCATGCGCCTTCCACCATTTGCACGCCCCCTGCAAGTGCTGGAAGGAGCACCCGCAGTCCAGTTCCTGATAGTCAGATTGAAGATGAAGATGTTGAAGTACACCAGGATGAGGAGGATATGGGTGTTGCTGGCGCTGGGGAGGAAATTGACCAGGAGGATTCTGATGCTGAGGTGGTTTGTTTAAGTCAGGCACCCGGGGAGACACCTGTTGTCCGTGGGAGGAATATGGCCGTTGACATGCCTGGTGAAAATACCAAAAAAATCAGCTCTTCAGTGTGGAGGTATTTCAACAGAAAAGCGGACAACAGGTGTCAAGCCGTGTGTTGCCTTTGTCAAGCTGTAATAAGTAGGGGTAAGGACGTTAACCACCTCGGAACATCCTCCCTTATACGTCACCTGCAGCGCATTCATAATAAGTCAGTGACAAGTTCAAAAACTTTGGGCGACAGCGGAAGCAGTCCACTGACCAGTAAATCCCTTCCTCTTGTAACCAAGCTCACGCAAACCACCCCACCAACTCCCTCAGTGTCAATTTCCTCCTTCCCCAGGAATGCCAATAGTCTTGCAGGCCATGTCACTGGCAATTCTGACGAGTCCTCTCCTGCCTGGGATTCCTCCGATGCATCCTTGCGTGTAACGCCTACTGCTGCTGGCGCTGCTGTTGTTGCTGCTGGGAGTCGATGGTCATCCCAGAGGGGAAGTCGTAAGCCCACTTGTACTACTTCCAGTAAGCAATTGACTGTCCAACAGTCCTTTGCGAGGAAGATGAAATATCACAGCAGTCATCCTGCTGCAAAGCGGATAACTGAGGCCTTGACAACTATGTTGGTGTTAGACGTGCGTCCGGTATCCGCCGTTAGTTCACAGGGAACTAGACAATTTATTGAGGCAGTGTGCCCCCGTTACCAAATACCATCTAGGTTCCACTTCTCTAGGCAGGCGATACCGAGAATGTACACGGACGTCAGAAAAAGACTCACCAGTGTCCTAAAAAATGCAGTTGTACCCAATGTCCACTTAACCACGGACATGTGGACAAGTGGAGCAGGGCAGGGTCAGGACTATATGACTGTGACAGCCCACTGGGTAGATGTATGGACTCCCGCCGCAAGAACAGCAGCGGCGGCACCAGTAGCAGCATCTCGCAAACGCCAACTCTTTCCTAGGCAGGCTACGCTTTGTATCACCGCTTTCCAGAATACGCACACAGCTGAAAACCTCTTACGGCAACTGAGGAAGATCATCGCGGAATGGCTTACCCCAATTGGACTCTCCTGTGGATTTGTGGCATCGGACAACGCCTGCAATATTGTGTGTGCATTAAATATGGGCAAATTCCAGCACGTCCCATGTTTTGCACATACCTTGAATTTGGTGGTGCAGAATTTTTTAAAAAACGACAGGGGCGTGCAAGAGATGCTGTCGGTGGCCAGAAGAATTGCGGGACACTTTCGGCGTACAGGCACCACGTACAGAAGACTGGAGCACCACCAAAAACTACTGAACCTGCCCTGCCATCATCTGAAGCAAGAAGTGGTAACGAGGTGGAATTTAACCCTCTATATGCTTCAGAGGTTGGAGGAGCAGCAAAAGGCCATTCAAGCCTATACAATTGAGCACGATATAGGAGGTGGAATGCACCTGTCTCAAGCGCAGTGGAGAATGATTTCAACGTTGTGCAAGGTTCTGATGCCCTTTGAACTTGCCACACGTGAAGTCAGTTCAGACACTGCCAGCCTGAGTCAGGTCATTCCCCTCATCAGGCTTTTGCAGAAGAAGCTGGAGACATTGAAGGAGGAGCTAACACGGAGCGATTCAGCTAGGCATGTGGGACTTGTGTATGGAGCCCTTAATTCCCTTAACAAGGATTCACGGGTGGTCAATCTGTTGAAATCAGAGCACTACATTTTGGCCACCGTGCTCGATCCTAGATTTAAAGCCTACCTTGGATCTCTCTTTCCGGCAGACACAAGTCTGCTGGGGTTCAAAGACCTGCTGGTGAGAAAATTGTCAAGTCAAGCGGAACGCGACCTGTCAACATCTCCTCCTTCACATTCTCCCGCAACTGGGGGTGCGAGGAAAAGGCTCAGAATTCCGAGCCCACCCGCTGGCGGTGATGCAGGGCAGTCTGGAGCGACTGCTGATGCTGACATCTGGTCCGGACTGAAGGACCTGACAACGATTACGGACATGTCGTCTACTGTCACTGCATATGATTCTCTCACCATTGAAAGAATGGTGGAGGATTATATGAGTGACCGCATCCAAGTAGGCACGTCACACAGTCCGTACTTATACTGGCAGGAAAAAGAGGCAATTTGGAGGCCCTTGCACAAACTGGCTTTATTCTACCTAAGTTGCCCTCCCACAAGTGTGTACTCCGAAAGAGTGTTTAGTGCCGCCGCTCACCTTGTCAGCAATCGGCGTACGAGGTTACATCCAGAAAATGTGGAGAAGATGATGTTCATTAAAATGAATTATAATCAATTCCTCCGTGGAGACATTGACCAGCAGCAATTGCCTCCACAAAGTACACAGGGAGCTGAGATGGTGGATTTCAGTGGGGACGAATTGATAATCTGTGAGGAGGGGGATGTACACGGTGATATATCGGAGGATGATGATGAGGTGGACATCTTGCCTCTGTAGAGCCAGTTTGTGCAAGGAGAGATTAATTGCTTCTTTTTTGGTGGGGGTCCAAACCAACCCGTCATTTCAGTCACAGTCGTGTGGCAGACCCTGTCACTGAAATGATGGGTTGGTTAAAGTGTGCATGTCCTGTTTATACAACATAAGGGTGGGTGGGAGGGCCCAAGGAAAATTCCATCTTGCACCTCTTTTTTCTTTAATTTTTCTTTGCGTCATGTGCTGTTTGGGGAGGGTTTTTTGGAAGGGCCATCCTGCGTGACACTGCAGTGCCACTCCTAGATGGGCCCGGTGTTTGTGTCGGCCACTAGGGTCGCTTATCTTACTCACACAGTCAGCTACCTCATTGCGCCTCTTTTTTTCTTTGCGTCATGTGCTTTTTGGGTAGGGTTTTTTGGAAGGGCCATCCTGCGTGACACTGCAGTGCCACTCCTAGATGGGCCCGGTGTTTGTGTCGGCCACTAGGGTCGCTTATCTTACTCACAAAGTCAGCTACCTCATTGCGCCTCTTTTTTTCTTTGCGTCATGTGCTGTTTGGGGAGGGTTTTTTGGAAGGGCCATCCTGCGTGACACTGCAGTGCCACTCCTAGATGGGCCCGGTGTTTGTGTCGGCCACTAGGGTCGCTTATCTTACTCACACAGTCAGCTACCTCATTGCGCCTCTTTTTTTCTTTGCGTCATGTGCTGTTTGGGGAGGGTTTTTTGGAAGGGCCATCCTGCGTGACACTGCAGTGCCACTCCTAGATGGGCCCGGTGTTTGTGTCGGCCACTAGGGTCGCTTATCTTACTCACACAGTCAGCTACCTCATTGCGCCTCTTTTTTTCTTTGCGTCATGTGCTGTTTGGGGAGGGTTTTTTGGAAGGGCCATCCTGCGTGACACTGCAGTGCCACTCCTAGATGGGCCCGGTGTTTGTGTCGGCCACTAGGGTCGCTTATCTTACTCACACAGTCAGCTACCTCATTGCGCCTCTTTTTTTCTTTGCGTCATGTGCTGTTTGGGGAGGGTTTTTTGGAAGGGCCATCCTGCGTGACACTGCAGTGCCACTCCTAGATGGGCCCGGTGTTTGTGTCGGCCACTAGGGTCGCTTATCTTACTCACACAGTCAGCTACCTCATTGCGCCTCTTTTTTTCTTTGCGTCATGTGCTGTTTGGGGAGGGTTTTTTGGAAGGGCCATCCTGCGTGACACTGCAGTGCCACTCCTAGATGGGCCCGGTGTTTGTGTCGGCCACTAGGGTCGCTTATCTTACTCACACAGTCAGCTACCTCATTGCGCCTCTTTTTTTCTTTGCGTCATGTGCTGTTTGGGGAGGGTTTTTTGGAAGGGCCATCCTGCGTGACACTGCAGTGCCACTCCTAGATGGGCCCGGTGTTTGTGTCGGCCACTAGGGTCGCTTATCTTACTCACACAGTCAGCTACCTCATTGCGCCTCTTTTTTTCTTTGCGTCATGTGCTGTTTGGGGAGGGTTTTTTGGAAGGGCCATCCTGCGTGACACTGCAGTGCCACTCCTAGATGGGCCCGGTGTTTGTGTCGGCCACTAGGGTCGCTTATCTTACTCACACAGTCAGCTACCTCATTGCGCCTCTTTTTTTCTTTGCGTCATGTGCTGTTTGGGGAGGGTTTTTTGGAAGGGCCATCCTGCGTGACACTGCAGTGCCACTCCTAGATGGGCCCGGTGTTTGTGTCGGCCACTAGGGTCGCTTATCTTACTCACAAAGTCAGCTACCTCATTGCGCCTCTTTTTTTCTTTGCGTCATGTGCTGTTTGGGGAGGGTTTTTTGGAAGGGCCATCCTGCGTGACACTGCAGTGCCACTCCTAGATGGGCCCGGTGTTTGTGTCGGCCACTAGGGTCGCTTATCTTACTCACACAGTCAGCTACCTCATTGCGCCTCTTTTTTTCTTTGCGTCATGTGCTGTTTGGGGAGGGTTTTTTGGAAGGGCCATCCTGCGTGACACTGCAGTGCCACTCCTAGATGGGCCCGGTGTTTGTGTCGGCCACTAGGGTCGCTTATCTTACTCACACAGTCAGCTACCTCATTGCGCCTCTTTTTTTCTTTGCGTCATGTGCTGTTTGGGGAGGGTTTTTTGGAAGGGCCATCCTGCGTGACACTGCAGTGCCACTCCTAGATGGGCCCGGTGTTTGTGTCGGCCACTAGGGTCGCTTATCTTACTCACACAGTCAGCTACCTCATTGCGCCTCTTTTTTTCTTTGCGTCATGTGCTGTTTGGGGAGGGTTTTTTGGAAGGGCCATCCTGCGTGACACTGCAGTGCCACTCCTAGATGGGCCCGGTGTTTGTGTCGGCCACTAGGGTCGCTTATCTTACTCACACAGTCAGCTACCTCATTGCGCCTCTTTTTTTCTTTGCGTCATGTGCTGTTTGGGGAGGGTTTTTTGGAAGGGCCATCCTGCGTGACACTGCAGTGCCACTCCTAGATGGGCCCGGTGTTTGTGTCGGCCACTAGGGTCGCTTATCTTACTCACACAGTCAGCTACCTCATTGCGCCTCTTTTTTTCTTTGCGTCATGTGCTGTTTGGGGAGGGTTTTTTGGAAGGGCCATCCTGCGTGACACTGCAGTGCCACTCCTAGATGGGCCCGGTGTTTGTGTCGGCCACTAGGGTCGCTTATCTTACTCACACAGTCAGCTACCTCATTGCGCCTCTTTTTTTCTTTGCGTCATGTGCTGTTTGGGGAGGGTTTTTTGGAAGGGCCATCCTGCGTGACACTGCAGTGCCACTCCTAGATGGGCCCGGTGTTTGTGTCGGCCACTAGGGTCGCTTATCTTACTCACACAGTCAGCTACCTCATTGCGCCTCTTTTTTTCTTTGCGTCATGTGCTGTTTGGGGAGGGTTTTTTGGAAGGGCCATCCTGCGTGACACTGCAGTGCCACTCCTAGATGGGCCCGGTGTTTGTGTCGGCCACTAGGGTCGCTTATCTTACTCACACAGTCAGCTACCTCATTGCGCCTCTTTTTTTCTTTGCGTCATGTGCTGTTTGGGGAGGGTTTTTTGGAAGGGCCATCCTGCGTGACACTGCAGTGCCACTCCTAGATGGGCCCGGTGTTTGTGTCGGCCACTAGGGTCGCTTATCTTACTCACACAGTCAGCTACCTCATTGCGCCTCTTTTTTTCTTTGCGTCATGTGCTGTTTGGGGAGGGTTTTTTGGAAGGGCCATCCTGCGTGACACTGCAGTGCCACTCCTAGATGGGCCCGGTGTTTGTGTCGGCCACTAGGGTCGCTTATCTTACTCACACAGTCAGCTACCTCATTGCGCCTCTTTTTTTCTTTGCGTCATGTGCTTTTTGGGTAGGGTTTTTTGGAAGGGCCATCCTGCGTGACACTGCAGTGCCACTCCTAGATGGGCCCGGTGTTTGTGTCGGCCACTAGGGTCGCTTATCTTACTCACAAAGTCAGCTACCTCATTGCGCCTCTTTTTTTCTTTGCGTCATGTGCTGTTTGGGGAGGGTTTTTTGGAAGGGCCATCCTGCGTGACACTGCAGTGCCACTCCTAGATGGGCCCGGTGTTTGTGTCGGCCACTAGGGTCGCTTATCTTACTCACACAGTCAGCTACCTCATTGCGCCTCTTTTTTTCTTTGCGTCATGTGCTGTTTGGGGAGGGTTTTTTGGAAGGGCCATCCTGCGTGACACTGCAGTGCCACTCCTAGATGGGCCCGGTGTTTGTGTCGGCCACTAGGGTCGCTTATCTTACTCACACAGTCAGCTACCTCATTGCGCCTCTTTTTTTCTTTGCGTCATGTGCTGTTTGGGGAGGGTTTTTTGGAAGGGCCATCCTGCGTGACACTGCAGTGCCACTCCTAGATGGGCCCGGTGTTTGTGTCGGCCACTAGGGTCGCTTATCTTACTCACACAGTCAGCTACCTCATTGCGCCTCTTTTTTTCTTTGCGTCATGTGCTGTTTGGGGAGGGTTTTTTGGAAGGGCCATCCTGCGTGACACTGCAGTGCCACTCCTAGATGGGCCCGGTGTTTGTGTCGGCCACTAGGGTCGCTTATCTTACTCACACAGTCAGCTACCTCATTGCGCCTCTTTTTTTCTTTGCGTCATGTGCTGTTTGGGGAGGGTTTTTTGGAAGGGCCATCCTGCGTGACACTGCAGTGCCACTCCTAGATGGGCCCGGTGTTTGTGTCGGCCACTAGGGTCGCTTATCTTACTCACACAGTCAGCTACCTCATTGCGCCTCTTTTTTTCTTTGCGTCATGTGCTGTTTGGGGAGGGTTTTTTGGAAGGGCCATCCTGCGTGACACTGCAGTGCCACTCCTAGATGGGCCCGGTGTTTGTGTCGGCCACTAGGGTCGCTTATCTTACTCACACAGTCAGCTACCTCATTGCGCCTCTTTTTTTCTTTGCGTCATGTGCTGTTTGGGGAGGGTTTTTTGGAAGGGCCATCCTGCGTGACACTGCAGTGCCACTCCTAGATGGGCCCGGTGTTTGTGTCGGCCACTAGGGTCGCTTATCTTACTCACACAGTCAGCTACCTCATTGCGCCTCTTTTTTTCTTTGCGTCATGTGCTGTTTGGGGAGGGTTTTTTGGAAGGGCCATCCTGCGTGACACTGCAGTGCCACTCCTAGATGGGCCCGGTGTTTGTGTCGGCCACTAGGGTCGCTTATCTTACTCACACAGTCAGCTACCTCATTGCGCCTCTTTTTTTCTTTGCGTCATGTGCTGTTTGGGGAGGGTTTTTTGGAAGGGCCATCCTGCGTGACACTGCAGTGCCACTCCTAGATGGGCCCGGTGTTTGTGTCGGCCACTAGGGTCGCTTATCTTACTCACACAGTCAGCTACCTCATTGCGCCTCTTTTTTTCTTTGCGTCATGTGCTGTTTGGGGAGGGTTTTTTGGAAGGGCCATCCTGCGTGACACTGCAGTGCCACTCCTAGATGGGCCCGGTGTTTGTGTCGGCCACTAGGGTCGCTTATCTTACTCACACAGTCAGCTACCTCATTGCGCCTCTTTTTTTCTTTGCGTCATGTGCTGTTTGGGGAGGGTTTTTTGGAAGGGCCATCCTGCGTGACACTGCAGTGCCACTCCTAGATGGGCCCGGTGTTTGTGTCGGCCACTAGGGTCGCTTATCTTACTCACACAGTCAGCTACCTCATTGCGCCTCTTTTTTTCTTTGCGTCATGTGCTGTTTGGGGAGGGTTTTTTGGAAGGGCCATCCTGCGTGACACTGCAGTGCCACTCCTAGATGGGCCCGGTGTTTGTGTCGGCCACTAGGGTCGCTTATCTTACTCACACAGTCAGCTACCTCATTGCGCCTCTTTTTTTCTTTGCGTCATGTGCTGTTTGGGGAGGGTTTTTTGGAAGGGCCATCCTGCGTGACACTGCAGTGCCACTCCTAGATGGGCCCGGTGTTTGTGTCGGCCACTAGGGTCGCTTATCTTACTCACACAGTCAGCTACCTCATTGCGCCTCTTTTTTTCTTTGCGTCATGTGCTGTTTGGGGAGGGTTTTTTGGAAGGGCCATCATGCGTGACACTGCAGTGCCACTCCTAGATGGGCCCGGTGTTTGTGTCGGCCACTAGGGTCGCTTATCTTACTCACACAGCGACCTCGGTGCAAATTTTAGGACTAAAAATAATATTGTGAGGTGTAAGGTATTCAGAATAGACTGAAAATGAGTGTAAATTATGGTTTTTGAGGTTAATAATACTTTGGGATCAAAATGACCCCCAAATTCTATGATTTAAGCTGTTTTTTAGGGTTTTTTGAAAAAAACACCCGAATCCAAAACACACCCGAATCCGACAAAAAAAATTCTGAGAGGTTTTGCCAAAACGCGGTCGAACCCAAAACACGGCCGCGGAACCGAACCCAAAACCAAAACACAAAACCCGAAAAATTTCCGGCGCTCATCTCTAGTTTTAACTTAAACACCATGCTTCTGCATTGACATTGAACTTAAACACATGATTATATATCAAAACACAAGTTATTCCATCCTTTGTCAATAATGTTGAGCTTGAAATTAATAACAATAAAAATAACAACTTTAACACAGATTCGTCCCAAAGGCATCAGCTGCTGTGCATAAGGCAGTAACCTCAGTAGGATATGGGGAAGTAGCCAGTGAGTATTCCCAGGACCAAATTAAGGACTGTGGGGGCCACAGAATCTTACTGTACTTATTGAGAGTATATACAGTACACCACAATGTTAGGCCTAACATGTACCATTCTTAATGGCTCTAACAATTTCTGAAACTCAATTATGCACTAATATATGTTTAACCATTACTAATGAAAGTTTAACACCTCTGTCATCAGACCACCCCACATGCCCTTAAATGTCCCCATCACATGCCCTCAGATCTCACAACATGTTGCTTTAATGCTACGCAGGCCTCCCCACATGACATCAGTCCTCCTCACCGGCCCCTTAAATGTCCATCAGATGTCCTCACATTTTACAGTGCATGTTCAATAGATCCTGCACATGGTCTCAGTATTGTCACACCTAACTTGTAATTACATTATGATTAGACAAAGGATTTATAATTATTCATTCAGTATTATGAATTCTGGATGTGGAGATCACTATAAAAATCCAAGCTCTGTAACCTGGTATTATTTACAAGACAGACCTACAACAAACATATTGTGACACTCTGCTACTGTAGCTAAGCATTGCAATGGATTGGTAACTGCAGAAAATAGAAACATTTAGTTTCGATAAACACTATATCTACTTCACACTCCACTAAAATCTCCAGGGCTCCACACAGCAGGTACTCATGGCCCTGTTTCTTGGCACCACTTGGCACCACTTCAGTGACATCACTTGCCCAATGTGAGACCTGTGGAACCTCATTCCCACTCTTTAGCTCTGCTCCTCAGCATCCCTCAACTCAAACTGTACATGTCCAGACCAGTCTCTTTCTGCTAACCAGTGAATACCCTCATTGTACTCCATAGCGCCACAAAGTGTTATTGACCAGCCATACAGAACCAAAAGTCTTCAATTGGAATCTGAGGCATCACAATATAACACTTACACATGTGTTTGTCTTTACAAGTCCAACATAAGAGCATCAGCCATCTGCACCCCTCCCTCCCAACAGGAAGAAGAGGATCAAGAGTATGAAAAATAGCCTATGAGTGTGCTTCATTCACCATTACGGTCAGTACAAGAGCCTGCACAAGAGCCACCTATGGCCAGTATGTATGTCCCCTGGACAGTTAAGAAAATTATAATCTGACTTTATGACTGACATAAAAGAATCTAACACACAGCAACAGTCATTTGTCAAAATAAGTCACACAATGGCATATTTAAACAAGCACATTTACCTTACCTTGTTGTGCAGAAACTTGTATATGACTGGTGGAGAAGACTTCAGCAATAACGGCATTTCAGATGATGACAGACAAAATTGCACATCACTTTCACAGCTACATTATAGTATGCCCTAATTCAGTATTTATCTAAAGAAAATGTCAGTTCTGTGTCAACTAGTCAAAATAGTTTTTCAACAATTCATTTATCTTGATGTTTTGAACAATAATCATAAATGAATGTATGCCTTCCTTGCTACACACATGATGAAACCATTATGATTTTGTGGAACATAAAACCAGGCTTGATACTGTGAGTAGGGGTCTGTGTGGGTGCCTAGCTGAGGAGGGAATGGAGGGTACTCACCTCCGTTCCCCTCAGGCTGGCGGCGTCTTGCAGTGGGCTTTGGTGCGGCGGTGAGGTTTCGGCACAAAGGGACTTGCATCCGCCAGTATTCAAGTCCCTCCAATCAGGTTGCGGCATTTTTATTGGCGCGCCAAGCGCAAGCTAATCGGGGCATTTGAAGTGGTGGCCAATGATGAAAGGCCATGGTGAGCCAATCAGGGCTCTCTGTGTCATAGCTCCGCCCCCTCCCAGCATCTTATAATAGATGCTGCAGAGTGGGGAGCTCATTCGGGTACTGGACACTGAAGAAAAAAGAGCTCATGGGGAAGAAGGAAGAAGTGGCAGCGACGACGATGAAGAAGAAGAAGCAGCAGAAGGCACAGCGGAAGAAGCCCAGTGGTCGGCGAAGACAGGCAGAGAGTGTAGTAGCTGACACAGCACCCCACTGCAGCCTCTTCCATTGAGTCTGGTAGGTTGCCCTGGGCCTTCCCACCCTTGTATAACACCTCCCTAGACCACTGGGTCTCCAGGCACTAGGCCTGTGGGGCAATACAGGCACTATGCCTGAGTGTTAGGTGGTAGAGCTGGGTCCCTGTTTGTTTAGTGATCTTGGCATTAGGCCAAGATCACTTGTGGTCAAGTAGGTGGACACTAGGCCCATGGGCAAGTTCAGGCACTAGGCCTGATAACACCTAGAGGGTGCTAGGCCCTAGTAATTTACTGTCGGCCCCAGTAGGTAGGCCCAAAGGTCTGAGCCACAATAAAAGGGTGATCTGGGCAATAGGCCCAGACTACCCCAACCTGATCCTTACTAGGCGGCCACTAGGCCCGTGGACAACATCCAGGTTCCACGCCTGTGGTTATTAGGGTGGGCAATAGGCCCAAATCATTCCACTGACTGCCCGTAGTTAGCTGGGAAAATCCAGGGATATTATAGGCGTATAGAGTGTATCCCAAAAGTAAATTGGGACTGAATGTAGGCTCTGGTCATTCCGGAGTTTTGCTCAAAGTCTGATCCCCACATTACAGGTCAAGTAGAGCTGGTGATTAGGTAAAGTGTGGAGGAGTGGTGCAGTTTCACATGCTCTCCTAATTCCAAATTGAAAGGATGTTCACTTTCTGCCTCCCGGGTTCTTTAAGACCCCAGAGTTTGTGCTAAGCGCATTCCAAAGACGGGGCCATCTGACTCTGTCCACAGGGAATAATAGGGGAATATTGTTATCCTTGATTTTGTGGTTCAGGTCACTGTGTGCTCCTGTTTATTGTTCTTATATTGCGTATTGTATTGCAAATGTTATTGTCGTACCGTCTACAGTTATTAATAGCTAGCTAAAACCAGTTTCTGTTATATGGTAGCTACTGTTTACTTTGCCTCGTGTTGTCATAGTTTGGGCCGCAGGAAAACCTGTTAGTTCGGGCCCACAGAGTTAGGGTACTTTGAGGTTAGCGTAGATAGTCTGTTGCATTTTGACCTACAGTAGCTGTAGAACATCACTGCAAATTGACAAGAATCGAGGAGTGAGTATCCCTCTGTGTGAGTTTGACCCCTGAGTGCCAATTCAGTTGACCTTGCTTGGTTGTGCAAGGTCCAGCACACCTCAGCGCGTGAGTGCTGTATAGGTGAGAGTTGGGTGGTTGAGGCTTTGTGCCTGTGAGGATTTTCAACTAATCGGTGAAACCCACAGCTTCCTGGGAGAAGCACTCCTCCATGGCACAGCTTGCAGTTCATAGTTCGTTTTTCTTTGCCTACAGCCGTCGCTACAGCACTCCCATCCTCCACAGCGTGAACAAGCACTTGTCGTTGGCTTACGTGGACCCGTGAGTACCGCCTAAGGTAATAATTACGCACCTTCACAATACCACATTTGCACATAATTTTAAATAACAAAATAGTATTATTGAGATGTGCTTTAGCAATGGGTGTACATAGAAGTTTATTAAGTAAGTGTAATAGCCCGTGACTTGCAGACATTATATTAATATTAAACTTAACACTTAATTAGTTAATTAATATTAAACTCACCACTCTGTCTTGCCTTCCCCTTCTCTACTCCCCACTTGAGATGGAGGTAAAGGATCCTCTGACTCCCCACTGTAAGCTGTAACAAACACTGGATCAGGCGTATACTGGAAGAGCTCTATGTTATGCAACATACAACATATGTATCACTACAATATCCAGTCCCCCACCGTTTCAGGGGAAAACAGAAGCACCCCATTGGATTTGTCAAGGCACATTAACCTACAGTACATTCAATATTTTAAAAATGCATACTATTACACCCCTAGTTGATACACAAATTTCATTGTATTTGTGGTGTGTGGGTTAAATAGGGGAACCAGTAACCTAGAGTGACAGTGCATTCATATTCCCATGAGAAAAACTACAGATGTAGCCACCTTTATCTTGACTGTTTCTCCGCCGAGACGGGCGTTTAGCCACGCTAAGGCGATAGCTGAGTTTAATCACAGGCAGGCGCGTTGAGACGATCTAGATACTCATCATGCATTACACATCTCCACCACTGTGTGGCTAATGCTCCACTAATCCAGTACTTTCGATCGTACAGTATAGCGGCGGATTGATCTACAGCTCTGGCAATACTGTAGGCGTAACTGGAGGCGGTGGAAAAAGTATGGAGTACTGTACAGTACTGTATGTGTATGGAGACGCAACTACAGTAATTGTGTAAAAGGAAGAATGTACAGTACAATGTATAAACACCGTGCTTTTAAAATATATGAGCGTCTGAGTTCGCTAATGCATAATGGGAATGGAGGACTAGCAGAAGGCGGAGGAAAACACCGTGCTTTACAAATGCGAGCGTCCGAGTCCTCTAAGGCATAAACCAACAGCAATGGGGCGGGGGCCGGGCGCTGTTTGCAGTACTTTCACACATGAAATTGGAAATCTCTCATGAGGCGTCGTGGGCTAGGGGTGAAGGCTCCCAACTCCCTCGCTGGGGGTCCAGGGTTCGAGACCTGATGTGCTTTCTTTCTTTTTTTTTTTTTTTTTTCTGTAATAATGCACTGTATTATTTTATTTACATTGTAAGACAGTCAATGGAAGGATGCACACAGGTTTCACATAAATCAAAGTACATCTGCAGGAGCGATTCTTTACGCTAAATGCACCCAAACAGCGTGAATGAAATGAGTGTATTCTGACGCTACCAACTAAGCAAAACAGTACTGTAGATCTTCAGCGTTTGTGTATTGCACAGGACCTGAATTTCCTCCCTGTGCAGGCCCCCAGGGGGGAAGGGCGATGGGGGTAGGGGGGAGATGATGGAAAATACTGTGCCTTTGAAATGCAATTACATGAGCGTCCGAGTACACTACGGCATACTGTAAACCAACACCAATGGGAAGGAAGTGCCAACCTTATTTTTAATGTGTTCCCGTGACATTCACTTTAACATTTTTTTTTTCTCTCCAATACAGTACATCCAATGGAAGGATGCACACAGGTTTCACATAAATCAAAGTACATCTGCAGGAGCGATTCTTTACGCTAAATGCAACCTACAGTACGGTACTGTAAGTGAGCAAAACAGTACTACAGTGGGCGTTTGTGTATTGCACATGACCTGCATTCCCTCCCTGTCTACTGCATGATCTGTGCAGGCTCCCATGGGGGAAGGGCAACAGGCTAGCAGGAGGCGGAGGAAAACACCGTGCTTTACAAATGCGAGCGTCCGAGTCCTCTAAGGCATAAACCAACAGCAATGGGGCGGGGGCCGGGCGCTGTTTGCAGTACTTTCACACATGAAATTGGAAATCTCTCATGAGGCGTCGTGGGCTAGGGGTGAAGGCTCCCACCTCCCTCGCTGGGGGTCCAGGGTTCGAGACATGATGTGCTTTCTTTCTTTTTTTTTTTTTTTTTTTCTGTAATAATGCACTGTATTATTTTATTTACATTGTAAGACAGTCAATGGAAGGATGCACACAGGTTTCACATAAATCAAAGTACATCTGCAGGAGCGATTCTTTACGCTAAATGCACCCAAACAGCGTGAATGAAATGAGTGTATTCTGACGCTACCAACTAAGCAAAACAGTACTGTAGATCTTCAGCGTTTGTGTATTGCACAGGACCTGAATTTCCTCCCTGTGCAGGCCCCCAGGGGGGAAGGGCGATGGGGGTAGGGGGGAGACGATGGAAAATACTGTGCCTTTGAAATGCAATTACATGAGCGTCCGAGTACACTACGGCATACTGTAAACCAACACCAATGGGAAGGAAGTGCCAACCTTATTTTTAATGTGTTCCCGTGACATTCACTTTAACATTTTTTTTTTTCTCTCCAATACAGTACATCCAATGGAAGGATGCACACAGGTTTCACATAAATCAAAGTACATCTGCAGGAGCGATTCTTTACGCTAAATGCAACCTACAGTACGGTACTGTAAGTGAGCAAAACAGTACTACAGTGGGCGTTTGTGTATTGCACATGACCTGCATTCCCTCCCTGTCTACTGCATGATCTGTGCAGGCTCCCATGGGGGAAGGGCAACAGGCTAGCAGGAGGCGGAGGAAAACACCGTGCTTTACAAATGCGAGCGTCCGAGTCCTCTAAGGCATAAACCAACAGCAATGGGGCGGGGGCCGGGCGCTGTTTGCAGTACTTTCACACATGAAATTGGAAATCTCTCATGAGGCGTCGTGGGCTAGGGGTGAAGGCTCCGACCTCCCTCGCTGGGGGTCCAGGGTTCGAGACATGATGTGCTTTCTTTCTTTTCTTTTTTTTTTTTTCTGTAATAATGCACTGTATTATTTTATTTACATTGTAAGACAGTCAATGGAAGGATGCACACAGGTTTCACATAAATCAAAGTACATCTGCAGGAGCGATTCTTTACGCTTAATGCACCCAAACAGCGTGAATGAAATGAGTGTATTCTGACGCTACCAACTAAGCAAAACAGTACTGTAGATCTTCAGCGTTTGTGTATTGCACAGGACCTGAATTTCCTCCCTGTGCAGGCCCCCAGGGGGGAAGGGCGATGGGGGTAGGGGGGAGACGATGGAAAATACTGTGCCTTTGAAATGCAATTACATGAGCGTCCGAGTACACTACGGCATACTGTAAACCAACACCAATGGGAAGGAAGTGCCAACCTTATTTTTAATGTGTTCCCGTGACATTCACTTTAACATTTTTTTTTTTCTCTCCAATACAGTACATCCAATGGAAGGATGCACACAGGTTTCACATAAATCAAAGTACATCTGCAGGAGCGATTCTTTACGCTAAATGCAACCTACAGTACGGTACTGTAAGTGAGCAAAACAGTACTACAGTGGGCGTTTGTGTATTGCACATGACCTGCATTCCCTCCCTGTCTACTGCATGATCTGTGCAGGCTCCCATGGGGGAAGGGCAACAGGCTAGCAGGAGGCGGAGGAAAACACCGTGCTTTACAAATGCGAGCGTCCGAGTCCTCTAAGGAGACTGGAGGGGGGCGAGGTTCAGGGGGAATTTTAAGAGCCAGTTTGGGGTGATTTGGAGCAAGTTTGGTCGGCCATCTGGCCGACATGTGCTGTCGACTGTTTGGCAAACATGTGTTTTCCCTCCAGCATGTGTGTGTCAGGCATTTTGTGTGTGTCAGGCATTTTGTGTGTGTCAGGCATTTTATGTGTGTCAGCCATTGCTGTGTGGTTCCACAAATGTTAGTGTGTCAAAGTGCTGACCACTGACACCACTATTTCACTTTGGACCGCATGCCTTTTGTGGAACCACACAGACCAGCATGACTTATTGCTGGGCTGTGTGGTTCCACAAATGTTAGCGTGTCAAAGTGCTGACCACTGACACCACTATTTCACTTTGGACCGCATGCCTTTTGTGGAACCACACAGCCCAGCATGACTTATTGCTGGGCTGTGTGGTTCCACAAATGTTAGCGTGTCAAAGTGCTGACCACTGACACCACTATTTCACTTTGGACCGCATGCCTTTTGTGGAACCACACAGCCCAGCATGACTTAATGCTGGGCTGTGTGGTTCCACAAATGTTAGCGTGTCAAAGTGCTGACCACTGACACCACTATTTCACTTTGGACCGCATGCCTTTTGTGGAACCACACAGCCCAGCATGACTTATTGCTGGGCTGTGTGGTTCCACAAATGTTAGCGTGTCAAAGTGCTGACCACTGACACCACTATTTCACTTTGGACCGCATGCCTTTTGTGGAACCACACAGCCCAGCATGACTTATTGCTGGGCTGTGTGGTTCCACAAATTTTCTTGGAAAACAAATGAACATGAGTGTCTTTACTTTAATACTTTTTTTTTTTTTTCCACAGATATCTATATACACAAGAAAAGAATGTAACGAAGAACAAACTACTTTTTTGTTTTAATTAACTTTCAAACTTTATTTAAAAAAAACACCTTTTTTTTCTTCAATAAACTTTTAAAAATAGAAGTTTCCTGTGGTTTTTATTAAAATATGAAATACAAGATGCCTAACCAAGTTGTTTTACATACAGTATACCACTCTTAATTGAATTCCCATCATACAGTAGTACTAATTTATACAGTACAGGAAGTTGGGAATACAAACATTGGAAACCACGTCATGTTTATTTTAAGAAACACTTTATTTACGGACAAAATCATTTGGAACATGTAACATCACACATACTGTACTGTATTGTAATAAGAAAGCCAACATCACACATACTGTACGGTACTTTAATCAAAAGGTAACAGCACAAATACAGTAACAATATCAACTTTAACATTTTTATAATTTATTTTTTTGTGGTGGTGGTGCGGGGTGATGGTTTTTGTACTTTATTTTTAGGTTTTGCTTTTTTGAATTATTTTTCGTTTTTGTCTTTTGCTTTTTAACACTGTCGCATACGGACACCAGAATAGAGGACTGACAACAGCAGCCCCTGGATGGAAACGCAGCCCAAGGCCCCAGATGGACACAGCACAATGGACTCGGCTGCTACTGGATAGATACAGCAGCGCCCAAAAAATCAACAGGAATAAAAGGGGCAACTTGTACCAGGCCCTTACATTACCAGGAATGTGGTGAGCCAAGTTCATGCACTCCCCTTTGAGTAACCGAGCTGCTCCAAGTGGATTCAGCACAGTGCATGCAGCCCCAGAAAATGTACAGGTCATACAGGTACATTGACACAATTTTTTAGCTTCAGCTGTGTGAAGCTGATGTGCTGAAGCTAGGAGGTAGGTAATGATCTGGTTTCATCATAGTCGAGCTTCCAAGTCATTTTCCTCTTCGTTCTCAGCACAGCGTTTATGGTATCCCTTATCTTCCTCTTTTCTGGATCACCAATCCTCACGCGGCGTTCACACCTAGCCATGATGTCATGTACCAGATTTTTGGGCAGCGGAAGTTTGCCCTTGGAACCATCAAAGTTCACACGATTGGCCCACGTCAAGTATTTGTCGTACCGTACATGGTGCTGGAACAGAGAATATGCATATTTCTGAATATGTCCATTTGAAGCTCTGTACAGATGGTCGTCCAGGGAAGTTGAGATGACAGCCAGGGCAATATTGTTCAGAGAGCCTCCGAATGTATTGAGAAGTGGCCTGTGAGCAGGTGTGCTGGTCATCATTGGTGTTCCTGGCAACAGCACACTTGAATCCAGGCCTCTGCGGTCGTCCAGCCCTCTGCGGTACTCCAGGCCTCCTCTGCGGTCGTCCAGGCCTCCTCTGCGGTCCTCCAGGCCTCCTCTGCGGTCCTCCAGGCCTCCTCTGCGGTCCTCCAGGTTTCCTCTGCGGTCCTCCAGGTTTCCTCTGCGGTCCTCCAGGTCTCTTCTGCGGTCCTCCAGGCCTCCTCTGCGGTCGTCCAAGTCGCTGACTTCGTCCAGTCCGCTGCTGTGGTCCAGGCCTCTGCGGTCCTCCAGGGCTCCTCTGCGGTCCTCCAGGTTTCCTCTGCGGTCCTCCAGGCCTCCTCTGCGGTCCTCCAGGCCTCCTCTGCGGTCCTCCAGGCCTCCTCTGCGGTCCTCCAGGTTTCCTCTGCGGTCCTCCAGGCCTCCTCTGCGGTCGTCCAAGTCGCTGACTTCGTCCAGTCCGCTGCTGTGGTCCAGGCCTCTGCGGTCCTCCAGGGCTCCTCTGCGGTCCTCCAGGGCTCCTCTGCGGTCCTCCAGGCCTCTGTGGTCGTCCAGGCCTCCTCTGCGGTCCTCCAGGTCTCTTCTGCGGTCCTCCAGGTCTCTTCTGCGGTCCTCCAGGTCTCTTCTGCGGTCCTCCAGGCCTCCTCTGCGGTCGTCCAAGTCGCTGACTTCGTCCAGTCCGCTGCTGTGGTCCAGGCCTCTGCGGTCCTCCAGGGCTCCTCTGCGGTCCTCCAGGGCTCCTCTGCGGTCCTCCAGGCCTCTGTGGTCGTCCAGGCCTCCTCTGCGGTCGTCCAGGCCTCCTCTGCAGTCGTCCAGGCCTCCTCTGCGGTCCTCCAGGTCTCTTCTGCGGTCCTCCAGGTCTCTTCTGCGGTCCTCCAGGCCTCCTCTGCGGTCGTCCAAGTCGCTGACTTCGTCCAGTCCGCTGCTGTGGTCCAGGCCTCTGCGGTCCTCCAGGGCTCCTCTGCGGTCCTCCAGGTTTCCTCTGCGGTCCTCCAGGCCTCTGTGGTCGTCCAGGCCTCCTCTGCGGTCGTCCAGGCCTCCTCTGCGGTCCTCCAGGCCTCCTCTGCGGTCCTCCAGGTCTCTTCTGCGGTCCTCCAGGTCTCTTCTGCGGTCCTCCAGGTCTCTTCTGCGGTCCTCCAGGCCTCCTCTGCGGTCGTCCAAGTCGCTGACTTCGTCCAGTCCGCTGCTGCGGTCCCCCAGGCCTCCTCTACGGTCGTCCAGGTCTCCTCTGCGGTCGTCCAGGTCTCCTCTGCGGTCGTCCAGGCCTCCTCTGCGGTCGTCCAGGCCTCCTCTGCGGTCGTCCAGGCCTCCTCTGTGGTCGTCCATGCCGCTGACTTCGTCCAGTCCGCTGCGGTCCTCCAGGCCTCCTCTGCGGTCCTCCAGGCCTCCTCTGCGGTCCTCCAGGCCTCGGTCGTCCAGGCCGCTGACTTGAACCGCTTGGTGGTGTGTTGCAATTATGGTGCGGCAAACTCCAACTTGCCATTCTTCCCTCGTTTGTTCAATGACTTTCTTCATGGCTTCTACCATCTGTTCCTTTATGCCTTCTTTAAGGCCAGCCACATCGGTCTGCAGCTGATTGACCTGTCCACCAACTTCTGACTCCATATTGGTCACCTTACTGAGTAGCTCCTTTAGTAAAACAGGACAGGTACACTGGCAGTCCTGCACTTTGGTGTTCACATCTGTGAAATGCAACCTTCTTCGTGGTGAATGTGTCATGTCTTCTTGTCCAGGGGTGGCTACATGGTCCAAAAAAGAAGCTTCCTGATGCAGCGTGTTTGTCACGTCCTCTAGCACCGGTATTTCCAGATTCATTGGCTGAACACTGTGATCTGCAGGAGATGGAACAATTACATCATTTGCCACACCACATATCAGCTCCAACTTATTATTCTTTGCCTTGGCATTTTTTCGTGGTTTCACCACATTTTCTTTCTGAGCCGCCTTGGCAGTTTTCTTCTTCTTTTGTGGGACTACTGCAGCAAGTTTCGGTGCCACTGATGCGTGGGTTTTGGCACTCCCGTAAAATCTGGTAGTCTGCATTCTTTGTCTTTTGTCTAAAAATATAAAAACCACAATAAGAAAACATGTAAAGCACAGCATGCTAAAAATAGCAAACAACTGTACATTTTCAAATAAAGTGCACAACAGTAAAGTGCAAATACTGTACAGTATTATACTTTTTTCCCTGTGCCTCCCAACATGAACCTCTGCAGGAGGGACAGAATGCTCTGTTACGGACTTCAGTTTAAATATACAGTATGATTACCATCACCTGTGCGAACAACTATACTGTACAGTAGTTACTGTATTTGATAAGATAGGTGTTTCACCACAAGTGATAGCAATCATTCAGTACTACTGCACATAGTACACCGGGATAAGCGAGGTCTATGTACATTACGTTATACCGAGCTGGATCGCTTAGCAACCTGACAACATGGCCGCCGACCGTGAACTCCCAGCACGTGGCAGCGCTCGGATATGTAGTGAGATACAGTATGGCATACATTTCACACTCCAGGGGGCAATGCTGAAGGAGCGTCACAATCCCCTAGCTCAATTACATTGGGATAAGCGAGGTCTATGCACATTACGGTATACCGAGCTGGATCGCTTAGCAACCTGACAACATGGCCGCCGACCGTGAACTCCCAGCACGTGGCAGCGCTCGGATATGTAGTGAGATACAGTATGGCATACATTTCACACTCCAGGGGGCAATGCTGAAGGAGCGTCACAATCCCCTAGCTCAATTACACTGGGATAAGCGAGGTCTATGCACATTACGGTATACCGAGCTGGATCGCTTAGCTACCTGACAACATGGCCGCCGACCGTGAACTCCCAGCACGTGGCAGCGCTCGGATATGTAGTGAGATACAGTATGGCATACATTTCACACTCCAGGGGGCAATGCTGAAGGAGCGTCACAATCCCCTAGCTCAATTACACCGGGATAAGCGAGGTCTATGCACATTACGGTATACCGAGCTGGATCGCTTAGCAACCTGACAAAATGGCCGCCGACCGTGAACAGCTTATGCCATTTCTCATTCCATACCCAACTGCTGCCTGCCACGAGGTGGGGGTTCAGGAGGTGGGGGTTCATGGGTAGTGGTCGTTTTGACAGTGTGCTATGCGATTGAGTCCGGTGTACCGTAATACTGTATGCAATCCTACAGTAGCTTATCCCTATCTCCCCTGTGTATTTTTGGCTAGGGGATTGTGACGCTCCTTCAGCATTGCCCCATAACCTGCACAAGGGTTCAGGGGCGGCGGCCATTTTGCCAGTGTGCTACAGTATGTGATCGAGTCCGGTGTACCATAATATGCATACTGTGTATTTTAGCTAGGGGATTGTGACGCTCCTTCAGCATTGCCCCATAGTCTGTACAATCTGGACTATTACTTGCTCCGTAGCCTAGGGCCTCTGTGGGGCAAGGAGTCATAGGTGGTAGCCATTTCTATTCAGTCTGCCCAGCTACAGAATTGTATGTGTACTGTACGGAGCATAGAACCTTAACCTGCATAGAACCTGCACATTATGGTACACCGGACTCGATCGCATAGAACCGCTCATGCAGCTACTGTATGCCCTGGTTTACAGTATGTGAATAAAAAAAATAATAAAGTGTCTGAAAAAAACTAACATGCATTCGTACTTAAGGAATCGAACCCTGGACTCTGAGTATAGGAAGCGAAACACTTCACCACTTCGCCGCAGACAAATGTATAAATCCGTTGGTTTTGATTATGCTGTAATGGCTACGGGATTAGGACGATAACATACTGTACAAAATTCCTAATCTTGAGAGGCAATAGTGAACTTGTAACACACATCCATTTGCGACAGTGTACACTACTGGTTTTACAGTACTGTATGTTTTGTCTGCGGGACTTGGACGCTCACATACAGTATTCATAAAGTATTGTAGATGGATCATATACTGTATGCTGTACTATTTGCGTCGGTGTCGTATATACAGTACTGTATTAAATAATGCAGCGTAATGAGTACAGTATTTACTGTATGCAGCGTAATGAGACGCCTTAGTAAAGTAGTCCTTATTATGTATTTCAGTATTGTATTTTACGGGAGACCACACGCATGCGCAGTGGTGATTGTAAAAAGCGACATCTGGTGGCTGATCGCAGGTATTACACGTAAAGGTAACGCCAAACGTCAAATGTCTGTCTCCGTGCGATTAGATAGCCTCTCTGTGACTAGGCGCGCCTCGCTACGCCCCAGTACGCTGCGTATGGTCGAACGGGACAAACGCCGCAGCCACTCAAGATAAAGGTGGCTACATCTGGGAGAAGCACTCCTCCATGGCACAGCTTGCAGTTCATAGTTCGTTTTTCTTTGCCTACAGCCGTCGCTACAGCACTCCCATCCTCCACAGCGTGAACAAGCACTTGTCGTTGGCTTACGTGGACCCGTGAGTACCGCCTAAGGTAATAATTACGCACCTTCACAATACCACATTTGCACATAATTTTAAATAACAAAATAGTATTATTGAGATGTGCTTTAGCAATGGGTGTACATAGAAGTTTATTAAGTAAGTGTAATAGCCCGTGACTTGCAGACATTATATTAATATTAAACTTAACACTTAATTAGTTAATTAATATTAAACTCACCACTCTGTCTTGCCTTCCCCTTCTCTACTCCCCACTTGAGATGGAGGTAAAGGATCCTCTGACTCCCCACTGTAAGCTGTAACAAACACTGGATCAGGCGTATACTGGAAGAGCTCTATGTTATGCAACATACAACATATGTATCACTACAATATCCAGTCCCCCACCGTTTCAGGGGAAAACAGAAGCACCCCATTGGATTTGTCAAGGCACATTAACCTACAGTACATTCAATATTTTAAAAATGCATACTATTACACCCCTAGTTGATACACAAATTTCATTGTATTTGTGGTGTGTGGGTTAAATAGGGGAACCAGTAACCTAGAGTGACAGTGCATTCATATTCCCATGAGAAAAACTATATTGTATTAACAACATACAGTATGAATCATACACAAAAATCTTCACATGCATAAAAGCTTCAATGTCTCCTACTTGGCTGACTGACAGGTTATAGTGTAGATATCATGGTAGAACCCAGGAAACCCTGTCATCAACCTCATTATTTTCATGCTAGCATCATATACCATCTGCAGATTGATAGAATGGTAATGATATCAGTTGACATACACCTCAGATCTTTGGTGCAGAAGACTCATGCAATACAATCTATGGCTCCCAAGACCATGGGGGTCATTCCGAGTTGATCGCTAGCTGCCGTTGTTCGCTGCGTAGTGATCAGCGGAAAAAAGTCTAATCTGCGCATGCGTATGCACTGCAATGCGCACGCGTGATGTACGGGTACAAAGAGCATCGTGGTTTTGCACAGGTTCTAGCGAAGCTTTCAGTCGCACAGCCGATCGCAAGGAGATTGACAGGAAGAGGGGGTTTCTGGGTGTCAACTGACCATTTTCTGGGAGTGTTTGGAAAAATGCAGGCGTGGCCAGGCGTTTGCTGGGCGAGTATCTGACGTCATTACCGTGTCACTCGTTGCAGCAATCATCGCATAGGATAAGTAACTACAGGGATGGTCTTGTTTTGCACAAAATGTGTTTGCAGGTGCACAACAGGCGTACGCACTCCTGCAAAGCGAAAATACACTCCCCCGTGGGCGGCGACTATGCATTTGCGCGGTTGCTAAAAACTGCTAGCGAGCGATCAACTCGGAATGACCCCCCATATGTTTACCTGTAACCTGAAAGGCTATCTTTAGGTCCACTGACACTTGCCTAGAGAATCAGATCTGTGTGCATAACAATTATATTAAGGCATTAACAATTGTTGAAAATGTCGTCCGTACGATCACCGACACTTCAGAGCTCACAGACCAATCGGAGCCTATGAGACTATGGGGGTAATTCTGAGTTGATCGCAGCAGAAAGTTTGTTAGCAATTGGGCAAAACCATGTACAGTGCAGGTGTGGCAGATATAACATGTGCAGAGAGAGTTAAGGGCCCTACACATTTGGCGATCCGCTGCCGACCGGCCCGACGGCAGATACGGCCGACGGGCAACCCGGCGGCAGGGGGGCAGTGACGGGGGGAGTGAAGTTTCTTCACTCCCCCCGTCACCCGGCCCCATAGAAGTGCAGTCAAATATGGACAAGATCGTCCATATTGGCCTGCATGCACAGTCGACGGGGCACCAGCGATGAACGAGCACGGGCCGCGCATCGTTCATCGCTGGTTCCTCCACACTGCACGATATGAACGTTCTCTCGTTCATTAATGAACGAGATCGTTAATTTTTTGCAGTCAAATCGCCCAATGTGTAGGTCCTATTAGATTTGGGTGGGTTATATTGTTTCTGTGCAGGGTAAATACTGGCTGCTTTATTTTTACACTGCAATTTATATTTCAGTTTGAATACACCCCACCCAAATCTAACTCTCTCTGCACATGTTATATCTGCCCCTCCTGCAGTGCACATGGCCTCATTCCGAGTTGTTCGCTCTCTAGCTGCTTTTAGCAGCATTGCACACGCTAGGCCGCCGCCCTCTGGGAGTGTATCTTAGCTTAGCAGAATAGCGAACGAAAGATTAGCAGAATTGCTACTAAATAATTCTTTGCAGTTTCTGAGTAGCTCCAGACCTACTCACAGAATGCGATCAGCTCAGTCCGTTTAGTTCCTGGTTTGACGTCACAAACACGCCCTGCGTTTGGCCAGCCACTCCACCGTTTCTCCAGACACTCCCGCATTTTTCCCTGACACGCCTGCGTTTTTTAGCACACTCCCGGAAAACGCTCAGTTACCACCCAGAAACGCCCCTTTCCTGTCAATCACTCACCGATCAGCAGTGAGTGAAAAGCGCTGCAGAATCCACAGCAAATCTACTAAGTTTTTGTTAAAGAACTAAGCGCATGCGCCGCCTGTGCCTTGCGCATGCTCTTTTGCAACAAATCGCAGAATAGCGAAAATCGGCAACGAGCGAACAACTCGGAATGACCCCCATGGTTTTGCCCAACTGCTAACAAAATTGCTACTCACAGAATGCGATCAACTCAGAAATAGGCCCTATGGGTCTAATTCAGCATGGATCACTAATTAGAGAATTCGCAAATTGAGTGATTATCGAACGACTGCACATGCATAGCATTCACATTGCGCACACGTGGGGTAATAGTGACAGAAAATGTGTACAGATCATAAACACAATGTAGCCACTGTTTTACTGAGAGGAAGCTGGCATTTCTGGGTGGAAACCTGATGTTTTTCTGGGTGTGTCAGAAAAAACGCAGGCATGCCCAGGTGTTTTTGGTAGGGGTGAGCGGGTTTGGTTCTCAGCATGTCCCCATAGGCTACAATGGCCAAGATGGATGCCCCCACAGCACTAATAGTACTGCCGCCCACACTGCCGACACCACCATCTGCACTGCTGACACCACCACCCGCACTGCCGACACTCCTTCACTGCCGGCACCCCTGCACTGCCGACACTGCTGGCACCCCTGCAGTGGGGTTACTGCCAGCACTCCCACAGTGCCAGCACCCTGCACTCCTGCACTGAGGACACCTACAGCACTCCTGCATTGCCAACACTGCTGGCACCCCTGCACTGAGTACACCTCCGGCATTCCCGCATTTCCAACACTGTCTGCACTCCTGTACTGAGAACACTGCTGGCACTCCTGCACTAAGGACACTTCCGGCAGTCCCGTATTGCCAACACTGCCAGCACCCCTGCACTTAAGACACCTCTGGCACTCCTGTATTGCCGACACTGACGGCACCCCTGCACTGAGGACAGCTCTGGCACTCCCACAATTGCCAACACTGCAGGCACCCGTACACTGCCGACACTGCTGGCTCCACCGCACTGAGGACACTGCTGGCAGGCCTGCACTGCTGACACTGGCAGCACCACCACACAGAGGACACCGCTAATACCCTTATCCCCTTGCACTGCTAACACTGCCGACATTACTGCACTGAGGACACTGCTGGCACCCTTGCACTGCTGACACTGCTGGCATCACTGCACTGAGGACACTGCTGGCACCTCTACACTACCGACACTGCTGGCACCACAGCATTGAGGACACTGCTGGCACCCTACACTGAGGACACCGCTGGCACCCTTGCACTGCTGACACCACTGGCACCCCTGCACTACCAACACTGCTGGCACCACAGCATTGAGGATGCCACTGGCACCCGGCACTGCCAACACTGCTGGCACCAACGCACTGAGGACACCGCTGAAACCTCTGCACTGTCGACACTAACGCTCTAAGGACACCGCTGGCACCCATGCAATGCCGACACTGCTGGCACCACCAAACTGAAGACACCGCTGACAACCCTGCACTGAGGACCCTTTGTCACAGTAAGTGCACTATTGGTGTATCTATTCCGCACTGTATTTGACATGCACTGAAACCCGTGCTGTATCTGACCTACACTGCATGTGACCCGCATTGTATTTGACTCGCTCTGTATCCATCCCACACTGTATTTGACCTGGGCTGTATCCAACCCACACTGTATCTGACCTGCGCTGTTTTCAAACCACATTGTGTCCAACCTGCGCTTTATCCAATCCACACTGTATTTGTTCTGCACTGTAACCTGCACTTTATCCAGCCCATGCTGTATCTGACCCACAATATATACAACTCACAGTGTAAGCAACCCGTACTGTATCTGACCAGCACTGTATCTTGCACTGTATCCAACGCGCACTGTATCTGACCTTGCACTGTAACCAACCCTCACTGTATATGGGGGGGCTAGGGGGGCAAGCAACCTGGGCGCCGGATTGGAGGGGGCGCCGAGACCCCCTAACATACTATCACTATGCGGCAACGGTAGCAATTCAGAGCCGTCAGAGCTGCCGCATTTCTGTGAGTAAACTGAAAATAAACTACAGCTCCCAGCAGCCCTCGGGAGCTGTAGTTTACTTTCAATTTGCTCTCTGCAGTCAGTGGCGGACAATCGGTGCTTCCGCCTCCTCACAGTCCCGCTGCCCGTCACCCACCTGAACACCTCTCATTTCTCCCCAACCCCGCTGCCCGACTCCCGCCTGAACACCTTTCTTTTCTACCACCCGCTGCCCATCTCCCGCCCGGAAACCTCTCATCTCTCCCCAGCTCCGCTGCCCGTCTCCTGCCTGAATGCTTCTCCTCCCGCCTGTCTCCTGCCCGTCATGAGAAGTGTGCGAGGAGCATACAGTATGTGATCTTTCTGGCAGAGGACATTGACGGGGCGTGCAGTCTGGCTCAGGACAGGTGGGCAACAAGAGAACATAAAAATTTCTTAGTATGTGTGTGTGCATATGGCTGTGTATGTATGTGGCTGTGTGTGTATGCGCGCGCATGTGTGGCTCTGTATATATAGCTGTGTATATATGTGGCGGTGTGTGTGCATGTGTGAATTTGTATATGTGGCTGTGTGTGTTCGTGCACTTGTGTGTCTTTGCATATGTGGCTGAGTGTACATATGGCTGTGTGTTTGTGAGACTTTACATATGTTACTGTGCATCTGCATATGCCGCTAAATTTAATATGGATCCAGCTTGTGAACCCACACCCACTATATAGTACTGTCCACTATTAAATCCACGCTGTGCATTACATCATTTGGGGATATTTATCATATTTATCAAAACTGGCGCACAGGTTTTAGTAGAGTTGCCCTTAACAACAATGGAGAAAATGGTGTAATGTACTGTTTGCCTAATACAGACCTGATCGATGTTGTGCAGCGGCCGATTATTAAATGACTGCGCATGCGTATGGATCGTATTGTGGAGACGCGACGCCAAACAGCTAAAAAAAAATCCTACGTCCTCTTTAATCACTAGGCGAATGCATGCTGTTTGACAGGAAGCAGGCGTTTGTGGGTGGTATCTGCACATTTTCTGAGAGTGTCAGGAAAAACGCAGGCGTTCCCAAGCGTTTTCAGGAAGGGTGTGTGATGTCCGCTCTGGCCTCAATCAGCCTGTTTGTATCGCACTGTAGGAGTAAGTCCTGGGCTACGCACAGACTGCACAGAATGGAAAAATCATAAGATGGTGAGTAAGTTGCGAACGGATTTGCAGATGTCCACTGTGTGGCGAAGTTTTTGCAGAGCCAAGGATGCACCTGCCACCAACAGGAAAGCCGGAGAGCTGGACGGGAGGAGAGAGATCCTGCAGAATGGGAGGTATGTGTGCACCTACCACACACACATGCAGGTCCCTGCTAAAATTGCTAAGGCAATGTTTCATGTCAAAAAGTTCTAATATATATATATATATATATATATATATACATATACACACACATATATTAGAGATGTGCACCGGACATTTTTCGGGTTTTGTGTTTTGGTTTTGGATTCGGTTTCGCGACCGTGTTTTGGATTCGGACGCGTTTTGGCAAAACCTCCCTGAAATTTTTTTTGCCAGATTCGGGTGTGTTTTGGATTCGGGTGTTTTTTTCAAAAACCCCTCAAAAACAGCTTAAGTCCATAGAATTTGGGGGTAATTTTGATCCTATAGTATTATTAACCTCAATAACCACAATTTCCACTCATTTCCAGTCTATTCTGAATACCTCACACCTCTCAATACTATTTTTTGTCCTAAAATTTGCACCGAGGTCGCTGGATGACTAAGCAAAGCGACCCAAGAGGGTGGCACAAACACCTGGCCCATCTAGGAGTGGCACTGCAGTGTCAGACAGGATGGCGCTTAAAAAAAATGGCCCCAAACAGCACATGATGCAAAGAAAAGAGAAAAAGAGGTGCACTGTGGTCGCTGGACGGCTAAGCTAAGCGACACAAAATGGGGGTCATTCTGAGTTGATCGCTAGCTGCCATTGTTCACTGCATAGCGATCAGTGAAAATAAAATCTGCGTATGCACCGCAATGCACGCGAGCGTCGTACGGGTACGAAGTCCTTTGTGGTTTTACACTGGTTCTAGCGACGATTCCAATCGCACAGCCGAACGCAAGGAGATTAAGAGGAAGTGGGAGTTTCTGGGTGTCAACTGGTCATTTTCTGGGAGTTTTTGGAAAAACGCAGGCGTGGCCGGGCGTTTGCTAGGCGGGTATCTGACGTCATTACCGTGTCACTCGTTGCAGCAATCATCGCACAGAATAAGTAACTACAGGGCTGGTCTTGTTCTGCACAAAATGTGTTTGGCGCCGCGCGGCTGCACAGGCGTTCACACTTCTGTAAAGCGAAAATACACTCCCCCGTGGGCGGCAACTATGCTTTGCATGGTTGCTAAAAGTAGCTAGCGAGCGATCAACTCGGAATGACCCCCAATAGTACTTCTTTCATTTTACATGGCCTTTACGCCATTGGGCATCAGTCTTAGCAAATGATGTTGATGGACTTGCACTGTCATTGTCATGACTAGTGGCAGCAGCTTCAGCACTAGTAGTAGTAAGTGGTTTCTGAACTTTCAATTGTTTGTGCGGTACAGCAACAGTACAGAAATATGTATTATTATTATTTTTTATATCACACACCGGCGGTTACAGTGTCACACAAATGAGCCAGAAATATATATTTTTACACAATGCGTTTTTATATTCACCAACAGTGTCGCACAAGTGAGTCAGAAATATGTATTATTATTTTTTATATCACACACCGGTGCTTACAGTGTCACACAAATGAGTCAGAAATATGTATTATTTTTTATGTCACACACCAGCAGTTACCGTGTCACACAAATGAGTCAGAAATGTATATTTTTACACACTGTGGTTTAGCTTCACCAACAGCACAAAACGTATATGAATAGAAAATAATATACTGCACTATGGCAGTGTCACAGTACACAATAGAAAATAAAATAAAAATTGTATAGTACACTGGGGTACTGCACAAAAAAAAAAAAATAGTGTGTCAGAGACAGCATTGTTCCATGTGAAAGTAATGTGGAGGATCCAGACCAGGTTTTGGAAGCAGTAGCAGAATCCCAGGTGTGTGATCAGCAGCACCTGGGATTTCCTGATATAAGGGTTTCCAGGGCAGAGTCTCCTTGCTCTTGATGGTGGAATAGCTATCCGAGTGATAGGCCGGGTTGTGTGGGTTAGACTAGGGACAACTGGAGCCTATCAAGAGTCTGCTATGCTGTGAGTACCTGTATGTACTGCCTGTAATACTGACTGTATGGAATCAACTTGCTATATGCAAAATAAACACCGAAAGTGTTCATCTGAGTCCCCGTGTGTGTGTGCACCTTGTCACAAGTGATGGAGAATGCGAGCAAGGACACGATGTACAGCAGAAATGGTTGGTAAACCTACCTGTGTTTAAACTGCAAGTTTTCCTTTTTTCCTCTCTGGTTATGCAGTGCATGTGGCAGTCTTAAAAGGCTATAGCATTATAGGCAGACGGTTTGCTGTTATGTGTTAGATAGCCAGCAAAACAGGCGGGTGTCAGCTTGGACTGTTTGATAAGCCTGGCACTTTATATTAAACCTCTGAGATTTGTCCTTAAAGAGGCCATGCAGGGCAATATGGAGGAATTGCTAATACACTTTGCTGAACTTGCAGCTGGGCAACAAACCCAGATTAAAATGTTACATGAGTGGCAACAAGCCCAGATAGCTGGGCAACAAACTCAGATTAAAATTTTACATGAGGGCCAACGAGCCCAGGCTGAAAGACAGCAAATTCAAATTCAAATGTTCTGTGATGAGTTAAAAGAAATCTGAGCCAGAGCGGGAAAGGCTGCTGAAGCTCACCCCAGCGGATGATATAGAGGCATTCCTTTGCACATTTGAGCGCACGGCCACGCGGTTGAGATGGCCTGTGGAGGAATGGTCTGACAGGCTAGCTGCCTGTTTAACAGGGGAGGCACAGCGGGCGTATGTGGACATGACTGTGGCTGAGGCACGCTCCTATCCTGCCCTGAACAAGGCTATACTGGATAGGATTGGAGTAACGGGGCCCAGGAATTCCATGATTGGCGGCTGGAGGGCTCTGAGCCTCCCAGGATTCAGCTGGCCAGACTAGCCCGACTGACAAGGGCCTGGTTGCAGCAGGATAAAAACTCTGCAGTACAGATTGTGGAAGTAGTCACACTGGACCAGGCTATGTGAGTGTTAGACCGCTCGGTGCAGCAGTGGGCCCTTCAGGCTGACCCCCAGACATTTGAGGAGTTGGCAGTGGTGATTGAGCGGCACCTGACACTGGAAAAGCTGAATAAAGCCAGGTCAGGATACGGGCCAACACCTGAACCCAGAACTCAGGTCCCAGTAGTTAAACCAAAGGCCCCGCCTCCCTTGGTGTGCTTTGAGTGCGGCAAGCCTGGTCATGTACAGCGGGACTGCCCGAATTAGGGCGACCCAATAGATTGCAGTGCCGGGAAAACATCCCGGCCGTTGGTCAGCATGGCAGCAGCAGGGGTATCCCAAGCAGAGTCCTCCCTGTTCCGGGTGCAGGAACAGGTGGGAAACCGGGAGATTTGGGCCCTAGTGGATACCGGCAGTGAGCTCACCATTGTCATGGCCAATGTGGTTCCCACGGGAGCTAACAAGGTCCAGCCTCTTGTCAGGGTGTTGTGCGTCCATGGCGATGTGGAGGAGTGCCCACATGTCTTCTTACCCCTGGTCATTCAAGGTTGGTCGTTAAAGGTGGTGGCGGTGGTGTACTCCAGACCCCCGTATCCGCTGATCCTGGGCCATGACTTTCCATTGCTGCAGGAGATGGTTACCTGGCATGCTACCCACAAACCATCAACCACCGAAACAACTCAGAAGCCAGAGACCAGAGACTACCAAAGTTTAGCATCCGGGAGAGAGGCTGCCGGGCCCAGACCACCCCAAGAGACTGAGTCCGAGGCCCATTGGTACCCAGTTGGTGAGAAGATATCACTGCAGGACTTTGGGAGAGATCAACGCGATGACAGCAATTTGGCACACACCTTTGATGCTTTACCATCAGAGGGTGTACCATATTTTGTGTTAAAAAATTATTTGCTGTATCGTGTTGCTACTTTACAAGGGAAACGGGTAGATCATCTCTTGGTTCCCTGAAAACTGGAGCGGTTGGTGCTAGAAGCTGCCCATACGTATTTGTGGGGTGGCCATCTAGGGGAGCAGAAAACACTCCAACGCATCCAGTTAAGGTTCTTTTGGCCTGGCATCTATGCTTCCGTTAAGAGGTATTGTCAGGAATGCCCAGTCTGCCAGAGAACAGCCCCACGACCAGAGTTTAGAGCTGCACTGGTACCCTCCCTATCATTTCCGTACCTTTTGAGCGGATTGGTATGGATCTGATAGGACCAGTGGAAAAATATGCTCAGGGGCACCAATACATATTGGTGGTAGCTGATTATGCCACCAGGTACCCAGAGGCAATACCCCTGCGCAATATGAAATCTATCACTATTGCCAGAGAACTACTAACCATGTATAACCAGTTAGGAATACCGAAAGAGTTCCTAACGGATCCAGGTACACCTATCATGTCTAAACTCATGAAAGATTTATGTCGGTTGCTAAACGTAGACAGGATTATCACCTCGGTGTACCACCCGCAGACAGATGGCCTGGTAAAAAGATTTAATAAAACCCTTAAGCAAATGATAAAGAGGGCTGTGACACAAGAAAAATGAGATTGGGATCTGCTCCTACCTTACTTGATGTTTGCAGTCAGAGAGGTACCCCAATCCTCTACATGGTTTAATCCCTTTGAGCTCCTCTATGGGAGACAGCCCAGAGAAATTCTAGATCTCTTAAAAGAAGGGTGGGAAGAACAACCATGTCAGGACCCTAATGTCATTCAGTTTGTGGCCCAGTTATACGGCCGTCTAAGGCAGATTGCGCCACTACTGAACGAACACATGGAAAGGGCCCAACAACGTCAGAAACAGAAGTATGACGTCACCTCAGTTAACCGGTCCTTTAATCCGGGAGATAAAGTGTTAGTGCTGGTGCCCACCACAGAAAACAAGATGTATGCACAATGGCGGGGCCCCTATGAGATCATCGAGGCAGTGGGACTGGTCAATTACAGGGTCCGACAGGAGGGTAGAAGGAGGGAGGTACAAGTCTACCATGTAAACTTGCTAAAACCCTGGAAGGAAACCACCAATTGGCCCACTTTCGTAGCTAAGATTCCAGAATGCCAGGTACCCATGGAAGTCACGATTACTCCTGAACAGAAACAGGAAGTGGTGAACTTGATGAAACGCTACCAAGGTGTGTTTTCTGCCATTCCGGGAAAGACACAGATCATCCAACATGATGTTGTGACTCCACCCAGGGTGGTCATTAAACAGAGGCCATGTCGCATACCCGAAGCAAAGCGGGCAGCGGTAAAGCAGGAGGTGGAAGAGATGTTATGCCTAGGGGCTATTGAGGAATCCACCAGTGAGTTCCCCAAGATCAGCTGCTCTCACTCTGTAGGTGACAGCGCTAAGTGTATACATCTGTATTACTTAGTGAGTGGAATAATCCAATTGTCCTAGTACCGAAGCCTTTAGGTGCCTTACAGTTCTGCAATGACTTCAGTAAATTAAATCAAGTGTCCTGGTTTGATTCCTACCCTATGCCCTGGGTGGATGAGTTAGTAGAAAATTTAGCCAATAGTCAATATCTCACTACACTTGATTTGACAAAAGGTTATTGGCAGATTCTGTTAACAGAAGCTTCTAAGGCAAAAACAGCCTTCTCTACCCCAGAAGGCTTATTCCAATATAAAATGCTCCCATTTGGTTTACATGGTGCCCCAGCAACCATCCAGAGAGCTATGAATAAGTTGCTGCCGCCCCACAGGGAATATGCGGCTGCATATTTAGATGACATTGTTATTTTCAGCTCTGATTGGGAGTCACACCTACCAAAGGTAGAAGCCGTTTTACAGTCTCTACGGGCACACAGGTTTACCGCCAACCCCGAGAAATGTGCCATTGGTATGATTGAGGCCAAGTATTTTGGGTACACTGTGGGCAGAGGACAGGTTAAACCTCAGCCTAGTAAGTTAGAAGCAGTCCTCACCTGGTCCAGACCTAAATGTAAATTGCAACTTTGAACATTTCTCGGTTTGGTCGGATATTATCGCAGGTTCATTCGAGATTTCGCCGCTAACTGAATGTCTGAAAAAACAATGCCCAGACAAGATAACGTGGTCTGGACCAGTGGAAACTGCTTTGCAAGATTTAAGACGAGCTTTGTGTACTGAGCCTGTCTTACAAGCTCCTAACTTTAAAAAGCAATTTGTGTTACAAACGGATGCCTCTGGGATAGGATTAGTAGCGGTCCTATCCCAAGAGGTAGATGGAGAGGAGAGCCCATCCTCTATCTTAGCCGTAAATTATTGCCCAGGGAGCGCAGGTACTCAACTGTGGAGCAGGTGTGCTTGGCCATTAAATGGGCAGTTGAGTCATTAAGATATTATTTATTGGGACGAGAGTTTTAGTTGGTCACAGACCATGCAACCTTACAGTGGATGCATACAAACAAAGAGGTGAATGCTCGTGTGACCCGTTGGTTTTTGGCTTTGCAGCCATTTAAGTTTGAGGTGAGGCATCGTCCGGGGGAAACAGCACCTCAATGCCGATGCCCTTTCCAGGAGGTTTGTAGGTCCTGTTCCTCCAAGTAACGCTATGGTGAAGCTAGGGGAGGACCTCTGGAAGGCGGTGGAAGGCTGTGTACCTGGGCGGATGACACAGGTGGGGGTTGGCGAGGCAGACAGCACGCCTGAAAATAGTGTAGCTTCACCAGGGTGGTTGAAGCTAAGGGGGGAGGAGTGTGGCAGAGACAGCATTGTTTCATGTGAAAGTAATGTGGAGGATCCAGACCAGTTTTTAGAAGCAGTAGCAGAATCCCAGGTGTGTGATCAGCAGCACCTGGGATTTCATGATATAAGAATTTCCAGGGCAGAGTCACCTTGCTCTCGACGGTGGAATAGCTATCCGAGTGATAGGCCGGGTTGTGTGGGTTAGTCTAGGGACAACTGGAGCCTATCAAGAGTCTGCTATGATGTGAGTACCTGTATGCTACTGCCTGTAATACTGACTGTATGGAATCAACTTGCTATGTGCTGACCTGCTATTCAAAATAAACACCGAAAGTGTTCACCTGAGTCCCCGTGTGTGTGCACCTTGTCACAATATATATATATATATATATATATATATATTGTTATAATTATAATTTTAGGCTTATTGTTTTTAGCTTTTATTATTTTAATTTTACAATTAGATGGATGGACAGATCACCCCTTTTTCAGATACAGCAGACAGAGAGAGCACCCCTTTTTCAGATACAGCAGACAGAGAGAGCACCCCTTTTTCAGATACAGCAGACAGAGCAACCCCTTCAGATACAGCACAGAGAGCATCCCTTTCAGATACAGCAAAAGCGAGAGCACCCCTTTCAGATACAGCAGACAGAGAAAGAACCCCTTTCAGATACAGCAGACAGAGAGAGCATCCCTTTCAGATACAGCAGACAGAGCACCCAACCCAGGCCAGACAATACAGTACACTCTCCACAGCTGGAGTGATGATGGCGCTGATGCACAGGAACTTATATTGAATCCAAAACCCATGAGAATCCAACAGCGGGAAGATAACGTTCAGCCTCACTTTGGGATTCGAGTAAGGCGGGAAGTCCTGAGCCGGACTCAGATCCCGGCTCAGATCTCAACGTTTGCGTGGGTTCGGTTCTACGAGAACCGAACCCGCTCATCTCTAGTTTGTATATTCTGCCCGTGCTTGCATGGGTTTCCTTCGGGTACTCCGTTTTCCTCCCACAATACCAAAATATACTGGTAGGTTAATTGGCTCCCAGCAAAAATTAACCCTGTTTTGTGTGCGTATGTTTGGTATGGAATATATAGATGTAAGCTGCCATGGGGCAGGGACTGATGTGAATGGCAAATAATGTCTATAAAGCGCTGAGGAATATGTGTGCGCTGTATAAATAACTGGTAATAATAAATAAATATAATTATTTTAATATTTTATTTATTATTATATAATCATGCTTAAACTCGGACCAAACATGATTCTTAGTAAATATTTACCCCCACAGAGTGAAGGGGTGTAACCTTCAATGTTCAGGATTATTTAAACCTGTCAACATTCAATAACCTTTCATGCTACTGTATAAAACCCTCAGATTCTGTTATAGGTAGAGATGAGCGCCTGAAATTTTTCGGGTTTTGTGTTTTGGTTTTGGGTTCGGTTCCGCGGCCGTGTTTTGGGTTCGAACGCGTTTTGGCAAAACCTCACCGAATTATTTTTGTCGGATTCGGGTGTGTTTTGGATTCGGGTGTTTTTTTCCAAAAACACTAAAAAACAGCTTAAATCATAGAATTTGGGGGTCATTTTGATCCCAAAGTATTATTAACCTCAAAAACCATAATTTACACTCATTTTCAGTCTATTCTGAATACCTCACACCTCACAATATTATTTTTAGTCCTAAAATTTGCACCGAGGTCGCTGTGTGAGTAAGATAAGCGACCCTAGTGGCCGACACAAACACCGGGCCCATCTAGGAGTGGCACTGCAGTGTCACGCAGGATGTCCCTTCCAAAAAACCCTCCCCAAACAGCACATGACGCAAAGAAAAAAAGAGGCGCAATGAGGTAGCTGTGTGAGTAAGATTAGCGACCCTAGTGGCCGACACAAACACCGGGCCCATCTAGGAGTGGCACTGCAGTGTCACGCAGGATGGCCCTTCCAAAAAACCCTCCCCAAACAGCACATGACGCAAAGAAAAAAAGAGGCGCAATGAGGTAGCTGTGTGAGTAAGATTAGCGACCCTAGTGGCCGACACAAACACCGGGCCCATCTAGGAGTGGCACTGCAGTGTCACGCAGGATGGCCCTTCCAAAAAACCCTCCCCAAACAGCACATGACGCAAAGAAAAAAAGAGGCGCAATGAGGTAGCTGACTGTGTGAGTAAGATTAGCGACCCTAGTGGCCGACACAAACACCGGGCCCATCTAGGAGTGGCACTGCAGTGTCACGCAGGATGTCCCTTCCAAAAAACCCTCCCCAAACAGCACATGACGCAAAGAAAAAAAGAGGCGCAATGAGGTAGCTGTGTGAGTAAGATTAGCGACCCTAGTGGCCGACACAAACACCGGGCCCATCTAGGAGTGGCACTGCAGTGTCACGCAGGATGTCCCTTCCAAAAAACCCTCCCCAATCAGCACATGATGCAAAGAAAAAGAAAAGAAAAAAGAGGTGCAAGATGGAATTATCCTTGGGCCCTCCCACCCACCCTTATGTTGTATAAACAAAACAGGACATGCACACTTTAACCAACCCATCATTTCAGTGACAGGGTCTGCCACACGACTGTGACTGATATGACGGGTTGGTTTGGACCCCCCCAAAAAAAGAAGCAATTAATCTCTCCTTGCACAAACTGGCTCTACAGAGGCAAGATGTCCACCTCATCTTCACCCTCCGATATATCACCGTGTACATCCCCCTCCTCACAGATTATCAATTCGTCCCCACTGGAATCCACCATCTCAGCTCCCTGTGTACTTTGTGGAGGCAATTGCTGCTGGTCAATGTCTCCGCGGAGGAATTGATTATAATTCATTTTAATGAACATCATCTTCTCCACATTTTCTGGATGTAACCTCGTACGCCGATTGCTGACAAGGTGAGCGGCGGCACTAAACACTCTTTCGGAGTACACACTTGTGGGAGGGCAACTTAGGTAGAATAAAGCCAGTTTGTGCAAGGGCCTCCAAATTGCCTCTTTTTCCTGCCAGTATAAGTACGGACTGTGTGACGTGCCTACTTGGATGCGGTCACTCATATAATCCTCCACCATTCTATCAATGTTGAGAGAATCATATGCAGTGACAGTAGACGACATGTCCGTAATCGTTGTCAGGTCCTTCAGTCCGGACCAGATGTCAGCATCAGCAGTCGCTCCAGACTGCCCTGCATCACCGCCAGCGGGTGGGCTCGGAATTCTGAGCCTTTTCCTCGCACCCCCAGTTGCGGGAGAATGTGAAGGAGGAGATGTTGACAGGTCGCGTTCCGCTTGACTTGACAATTTTGTCACCAGCAGGTCTTTCAACCCCAGCAGACCTGTGTCTGCCGGAAAGAGAGATCCAAGGTAGGCTTTAAATCTAGGATCGAGCACGGTGGCCAAAATGTAGTGCTCTGATTTCAACAGATTGACCACCCGTGAATCCTTGTTAAGCGAATTAAGGGCTGCATCCACAAGTCCCACATGCCTAGCGGAATCGCTCCGTGTTAGCTCCTTCTTCAATGCCTCCAGCTTCTTCTGCAAAAGCCTGATGAGGGGAATGACCTGACTCAGGCTGGCAGTGTCTGAACTGACTTCACGTGTGGCAAGTTCAAAGGGCATCAGAACCTTGCACAACGTTGAAATCATTCTCCACTGCACTTGAGACAGGTGCATTCCATCTCCTATATCGTGCTCAATTGTATAGGCTTGAATGGCCTTTTGCTGCTCCTCCAACCTCTGAAGCATATAGAGGGTTGAATTCCACCTCGTTACCACTTCTTGCTTCAGATGATGGCAGGGCAGGTTCAGTAGTTTTTGGTGGTGCTCCAGTCTTCTGTACGTGGTGCCTGTACGCCGAAAGTGTCCCGCAATTTTTCTGGCCACCGACAGCATCTCTTGCACGCCCCTGTCGTTTTTAAAAAAATTCTGCACCACCAAATTCAAGGTATGTGCAAAACATGGGACGTGCTGGAATTTGCCCATATTTAATGCACACACAATATTGCAGGGCGTTGTCCGATGCCACAAATCCACAGGAGAGTCCAATTGGGGTAAGCCATTCCGCGATGATCTTCCTCAGTTGCCGTAAGAGGTTTTCAGCTGTGTGCGTATTCTGGAAAGCGGTGATACAAAGCGTAGCCTGCCTAGGAAAGAGTTGGCGTTTGCGAGATGCTGCTACTGGTGCCGCCGCTGCTGTTCTTGCGGCGGGAGTCCATACATCTACCCAGTGGGCTGTCACAGTCATATAGTCCTGACCCTGCCCTGCTCCACTTGTCCACATGTCCGTGGTTAAGTGGACATTGGGTACAGCTGCATTTTTTAGGACACTGGTGACTCTTTTTCTGAGGTCTGTGTACATTTTCGGTATCGCCTGCCTAGAGAAATGGAACCTAGATGGTATTTGGTACCGGGGACACAGTACCTCCAACAAGTCTCTAGTTGGCTCTGCAGTAATGATGGATACCGGAACCACGTTTCTCACCACCCAGGATGCCAAGGCCTCAGTTATCCGCTTTGCAGTAGGATGACTGCTGTGATATTTCATCTTCCTCGCAAAGGACTGTTGAACAGTCAATTGCTTGCTGGAAGTAGTACAAGTGGGCTTACGACTTCCCCTCTGGGATGACCATCGACTCCCAGCGGCAACAACAGCAGCGCCAGCAGCAGTAGGCGTTACACGCAAGGATGCATCGGAGGAATCCCAGGCAGGAGAGGACTCGTCAGACTTGCCAGTGACATGGCCTGCAGGACTATTGGCATTCCTGGGGAAGGAGGAAATTGACACTGAGGGAGTTGGTGGGGTGGTTTGCGTGAGCTTGGTTACAAGAGGAAGGGATTTACTGGTCAGTGGACTGCTTCCGCTGTCACCCAAAGTTTTTGAACTTGTCACTGACTTATTATGAATGCGCTGCAGGTGACGTATAAGGGAGGATGTTCCGAGGTGGTTAACGTCCTTACCCCTACTTATTACAGCTTGACAAAGGGAACATACGGCTTGACACCTGTTGTCCGCATTTCTGGTGAAATACCTCCACACCGAAGAGCTGATTTTTTTGGTATTTTCACCTGGCATGTCAACGGCCATATTCCTCCCACGGACAACAGGTGTCTCCCCGGGTGCCTGACTTAAACAAACCACCTCACCATCAGAATCCTCCTGGTCAATTTCCTCCCCAGCGCCAGCAACACCCATATCCTCCTCATCCTGGTGTACTTCAACACTGACATCTTCAATCTGACTATCAGGAACTGGACTGCGGGTGCTCCTTCCAGCACTTGCAGGGGGCGTGCAAATGGTGGAAGGCGCATGCTCTTCACGTCCAGTGTTGGGAAGGTCAGGCATCGCAACCGACACAATTGGACTCTCCTTGTGGATTTGGGATTTCAAAGAACGCACAGTTCTTTGCGGTGCTTTTGCCAGCTTGAGTCTTTTCAGTTTTCTAGCGAGAGGCTGAGTGCTTCCATCCTCATGTGAAGCTGAACCACTAGCCATGAACATAGGCCAGGGCCTCAGCCGTTCCTTGCCACTCCGTGTGGTAAATGGCATATTGGCAAGTTTACGCTTCTCCTCCGACAATTTTATTTTAGGTTTTGGAGTCCTTTTTTTTCTGATATTTGGTGTTTTGGATTTGACATGCTCTGTACTATGACATTGGGCATCGGCCTTGGCAGACGACGTTGCTGGCATTTCATCGTCTCGGCCATGACTAGTGGCAGCAGCTTCAGCACGAGGTGGAAGTGGATCTTGATCTTTCCCTAATTTTGGAACCTCAACTTTTTTGTTCTCCATATTTTATAGGCAGAACTAAAAGGCACCTCAGGTAAACAATGGAGATGGATGGATTGGATACTAGTATACAATTATGGACGGACTGCCACGGTTAGGTGGTATAAAAAAACCACGGTTAGGTGGTATATATTGTAATACAATTATGGATGGACGGACTGCCTGCCGAGTGCCGACACAGAGGTAGCCACAGCCGTGAACTACCGCACTGTACACTGGTTGATAAAGAGATAGTAGTATACTCGTAACAACTAGTATGACTGACTATGACGGTATAAAGAATGAAAAAAAAACCACGGTTAGGTGGTATATATTATAATACAATTATGGATGGACGGACTGCCTGCCGACTGCCGACACAGAGGTAGCCACAGCCGTGAACTACCGCACTGTACACTGGTTGATAAAGAGATAGTAGTATACTCGTAACAACTAGTCTGACACTATGACGGTATAAAGAATGAAAAAAAAACCACGGTTAGGTGGTATATATTATAATAATACAATTATGGATGGACGGACTGCCTGCCGAGTTCCGACACAGAGGTAGCCACAGCCGTGAACTACCGCACTGTACACTGGTTGATAAAGAGATAGTAGTATACTCGTAACAACTAGTATGACTGACTATGACGGTATAAAGAATGAAAAAAAAACCACGGTTAGGTGGTATATATTGTAATACAATTATGGATGGACGGACTGCCTGCCGAGTTCCGACACAGAGGTAGCCACAGCCGTGAACTACCGCACTGTACACTGGTTGATAAAGAGATAGTAGTATACTCGTAACAACTAGTATGACTGACTATGACGGTATAAAGAATGAAAAAAAAACCACGGTTAGGTGGTATATATTATAATACAATTATGGATGGACGGACTGCCTGCCGACTGCCGACACAGAGGTAGCCACAGCCGTGAACTACCGCACTGTACACTGGTTGATAAAGAGATAGTAGTATACTCGTAACAACTAGTATGACACTATGACGGTATAAAGAATGAAAAAAAAACCACGGTTAGGTGGTATATATTATAATAATACAATTATGGATGGACGGACTGCCTGCCGAGTTCCGACACAGAGGTAGCCACAGCCGTGAACTACCGCACTGTACACTGGTTGATAAAGAGATAGTAGTATACTCGTAACAACTAGTATGACTGACTATGACGGTATAAAGAATGAAAAAAAAACCACGGTTAGGTGGTATATATTGTAATACAATTATGGATGGACGGACTGCCTGCCGAGTTCCGACACAGAGGTAGCCACAGCCGTGAACTACCGCACTGTACACTGGTTGATAAAGAGATAGTAGTATACTCGTAACAACTAGTATGACTGACTATGACGGTATAAAGAATGAAAAAAAAACCACGGTTAGGTGGTATATATTGTAATACAATTATGGATGGACGGACTGCCTGCCGAGTTCCGACACAGAGGTAGCCACAGCCGTGAACTACCGCACTGTACACTGGTTGATAAAGAGATAGTAGTATACTCGTAACAACTAGTATGACTGACTATGACGGTATAAAGAATGAAAAAAAAACCACGGTTAGGTGGTATATATTATAATACAATTATGGATGGACGGACTGCCTGCCGACTGCCGACACAGAGGTAGCCACAGCCGTGAACTACCGCACTGTACACTGGTTGATAAAGAGATAGTAGTATACTCGTAACAACTAGTATGACACTATGACGGTATAAAGAATGAAAAAAAAACCACGGTTAGGTGGTATATATTATAATAATACAATTATGGATGGACGGACTGCCTGCCGAGTTCCGACACAGAGGTAGCCACAGCCGTGAACTACCGCACTGTACACTGGTTGATAAAGAGATAGTAGTATACTCGTAACAACTAGTATGACTGACTATGACGGTATAAAGAATGAAAAAAAAACCACGGTTAGGTGGTATATATTATAATACAATTATGGATGGACGGACTGCCTGCCGACTGCCGACACAGAGGTAGCCACAGCCGTGAACTACCGCACTGTACACTGGTTGATAAAGAGATAGTAGTATACTCGTAACAACTAGTATGACACTATGACGGTATAAAGAATGAAAAAAAAACCACGGTTAGGTGGTATATATTATAATAATACAATTATGGATGGACGGACTGCCTGCCGAGTTCCGACACAGAGGTAGCCACAGCCGTGAACTACCGCACTGTACACTGGTTGATAAAGAGATAGTAGTATACTCGTAACAACTAGTATGACTGACTATGACGGTATAAAGAATGAAAAAAAAACCACGGTTAGGTGGTATATATTGTAATACAATTATGGATGGACGGACTGCCTGCCGAGTTCCGACACAGAGGTAGCCACAGCCGTGAACTACCGCACTGTACACTGGTTGATAAAGAGATAGTAGTATACTCGTAACAACTAGTATGACTGACTATGACGGTATAAAGAATGAAAAAAAAACCACGGTTAGGTGGTATATATTATAATACAATTATGGATGGACGGACTGCCTGCCGACTGCCGACACAGAGGTAGCCACAGCCGTGAACTACCGCACTGTACACTGGTTGATAAAGAGATAGTAGTATACTCGTAACAACTAGTATGACACTATGACGGTATAAAGAATGAAAAAAAAACCACGGTTAGGTGGTATATATTATAATAATACAATTATGGATGGACGGACTGCCTGCCGAGTTCCGACACAGAGGTAGCCACAGCCGTGAACTACCGCACTGTACACTGGTTGATAAAGAGATAGTAGTATACTCGTAACAACTAGTATGACTGACTATGACGGTATAAAGAATGAAAAAAAAACCACGGTTAGGTGGTATATATTGTAATACAATTATGGATGGACGGACTGCCTGCCGAGTTCCGACACAGAGGTAGCCACAGCCGTGAACTACCGCACTGTACACTGGTTGATAAAGAGATAGTAGTATACTCGTAACAACTAGTATGACTGACTATGACGGTATAAAGAATGAAAAAAAAACCACGGTTAGGTGGTATATATTGTAATACAATTATGGATGGACGGACTGCCTGCCGAGTTCCGACACAGAGGTAGCCACAGCCGTGAACTACCGCACTGTACACTGGTTGATAAAGAGATAGTAGTATACTCGTAACAACTAGTATGACTGACTATGACGGTATAAAGAATGAAAAAAAAACCACGGTTAGGTGGTATATATTATAATACAATTATGGATGGACGGACTGCCTGCCGACTGCCGACACAGAGGTAGCCACAGCCGTGAACTACCGCACTGTACACTGGTTGATAAAGAGATAGTAGTATACTCGTAACAACTAGTATGACACTATGACGGTATAAAGAATGAAAAAAAAACCACGGTTAGGTGGTATATATTATAATAATACAATTATGGATGGACGGACTGCCTGCCGAGTTCCGACACAGAGGTAGCCACAGCCGTGAACTACCGCACTGTACACTGGTTGATAAAGAGATAGTAGTATACTCGTAACAACTAGTATGACTGACTATGACGGTATAAAGAATGAAAAAAAAACCACGGTTAGGTGGTATATATTGTAATACAATTATGGATGGACGGACTGCCTGCCGAGTTCCGACACAGAGGTAGCCACAGCCGTGAACTACCGCACTGTACACTGGTTGATAAAGAGATAGTAGTATACTCGTAACAACTAGTATGACTGACTATGACGGTATAAAGAATGAAAAAAAAACCACGGTTAGGTGGTATATATTGTAATACAATTATGGATGGACGGACTGCCTGCCGAGTTCCGACACAGAGGTAGCCACAGCCGTGAACTACCGCACTGTACACTGGTTGATAAAGAGATAATAGTATACTCGTAACAACTAGTATGACTGACTATGACGGTATAAAGAATGAAAAAAAAACCACGGTTAGGTGGTATATATTATAATACAATTATGGATGGACGGACTGCCTGCCGAGTTCCGACACAGAGGTAGCCACAGCCGTGAACTACCGCACTGTACACTGGTTGATAAAGAGATAGTAGTATACTCGTAACAACTAGTATGACACTATGACGGTATAAAGAATGAAAAAAAAACCACGGTTAGGTGGTATATATTATAATACAATTATGGATGGACGGACTGCCTGCCGACTGCCGACACAGAGGTAGCCACAGCCGTGAACTACCGCACTGTACACTGGTTGATAAAGAGATAGTAGTATACTCGTAACAACTAGTATGACTGACTATGACGGTATAAAGAATGAAAAAAAAACCACGGTTAGGTGGTATATATTATAATACAATTATGGATGGACGGACTGCCTGCCGACTGCCGACACAGAGGTAGCCACAGCCGTGAACTACCGCACTGTACACTGGTTGATAAAGAGATAGTAGTATACTCGTAACAACTAGTATGACACTATGACGGTATAAAGAATGAAAAAAAAACCACGGTTAGGTGGTATATATTATAATACAATTATGGATGGACGGACTGCCTGCCGACTGCCGACACAGAGGTAGCCACAGCCGTGAACTACCGCACTGTACACTGGTTGATAAAGAGATAGTAGTATACTCGTAACAACTAGTATGACACTATGACGGTATAAAGAATGAAAAAAAAACCACGGTTAGGTGGTATATATTATAATAATACAATTATGGATGGACGGACTGCCTGCCGACTGCCGACACAGAGGTAGCCACAGCCGTGAACTACCGCACTGTACACTGGTTGATAAAGAGATAGTAGTATACTCGTAACAACTAGTATGACTATGACGACGGTATAAAGAAAGAAAAAAAAATACCACGGTTAGGTGGTATATAATTATACAATTATGGATGGACGGACTGCCTGCCGAGTGCCGACTGCCGACACAGAGGTAGCCACAGCCGTGAACTACCGCACTGTACTGTGTCTGCTGCTAATATAGACTGGTTGATAAAGAGATAGTATACAACAATATACTACTATACTGGTGGTCAGGCACTGGTCACCACTAGTCACACTGGCAGTGGCACTCCTGCAGCAAAAGTGTGCACTGTTTAATTTTAAATTAATATAATATTATGTACTCCTGGCTCCTGCTATAACAACCTGCAGTGCTCCCCAGTCTCCCCCACAATTATTATAAGCTTTTATACATTGATGTGCAGCACACTGGGCTGAGCTGAGTGCACACAGACTGAGTCACACTGTGTGACTGCTGTGTATCGTTTTTTTCAGGCAGAGAACGGATATAGCAGAGAACGGATATATTAAATAAAAGTTAACTTAACAACAACTGCACTGGTCACTGTGGTAAACTCTGTCTGCACAATCTCTCTCTCTCTCTCTCTCTTCTAATCTATTCTAATGGAGAGGACGCCAGCCACGTCCTCTCCCTATCAATCTCAATGCACGTGTGAAAATGGCGGCGACGCGCGGCTCCTTATATAGAATCCGAGTCTCGCGAGAATCCGACAGCGTCATGATGACGTTCGGGCGCGCTCGGGTTAACCGAGCAAGGCGGGAAGATCCGAGTCGCTCGGACCCGTGAAAAAAAAAGTGAAGTTCGTGCGGGTTCGGATTCAAAGAAACCGAACCCGCTCATCTCTAGTTATAGGAATTGTTTTTCCTCTTAAATGTTGTTAACACAATACGTTTGTCCTACTCCTATTGCCTTAGAAAAATTATTGCCATGCCTGGAGGAGATGAAAAATCGTTTAAGTGTTCCTGGGCTGTTAAACATACCGGTATATCTAAATATAAAATATATTTCTTAAATACATTTCAGACTCTAGATAACTTAAAACATTCTGTTTTGCCAAAAAGTATGACAAAAGAATATGCAAAGGATAATGAGTTATCCAATCTATTACAGGGGTGGACATTGGTAACCGATGGTTAACAACATCAATCTTCCTGATATGATGGCAATACTTTTTTTTTTATTTAATTGCAGGTTTTTGATGGTTGCCAGCCACTGGATGTACTGTAGCTTTTCTATTCAGCTGTGGACACCTGGAAGTGGTGTCTTTAACCAGGGGCACTGACAGCTGTGCTGGGCCCAGGTACTCTACAACAGAGAAGGGGAGGGGTAAGCAGGACCTGGGGCTCCCCTGAGCCCCTCCAACAAGCCTCGCCGCCACTGTCTGCAATTAAGCTTAGGTGCACCTGCACAAATCTCAGACTGCTTCTGCACATGCACCATTGAATGGTTTCGAAAAGTTGGCTAGTAGCCACTAGCCACCAGATGTTTATGTACATCTCTGATGTTTTCAGAACTGCACATGCACAGAAGCCACCCTGCGCATGAGCAGATCCAAGGTTGCGATGTCGCACACAGTGCCTAAACACTTCAGCATGCTTGGCATGCCACTGGCATTCCAAAAAACTAGAGATGAACGGGTTTGGTTCCCTGAGAACTGACACCCCCCCCCCCCCGAACTTCCCGCTCCAAGTCCGGATCCGAGTCAAGCTTGGGTTTTACCGCCAGACTCGAAAACCAGGAAGAGCCAAAACATAATCATCCCGCTGTCGGATTCTCGCAGATTTTGGATTCCATAAGGAGCCGTGCGTTGCCGCCATTTTCACTCCAGTCCTGGAGAGTGTAGCGAAAGGACGTGTCTCCTCAGTGTCTGTGTGGGAAAGTGGAGTGGCGTGTGGGGTGGCGACCTGCTCTTTTGTATCATTCCAGTGCTGTCTTGTGCTGCATCAGTCCAGTGGTGGTGTCTTGTGCTGCATCAGTCCAGTCACAGTGGTGGTGTCCTGTGCTGCCATAAGTCCAGTGCAGCTGTATAAGTCAGTCCAGTGGTGCTCTCTTGTGCTGCATTAGTCAAGTGGTGGTGTCCTGTGCTACCATAAGTCTAGTGCTGCTGTATAAATCCACTCCAGTGGTGCTGTCTTGTGCTGCATCAGTCCAGTGGTGGTGTCTTGAGCTGCCTGACCTTCCCAACACTGGACGGGAAGAGGTGGCTCACTTCCACCATTTGCACGCCCTCTGCAAGTGCTGGAGGGAGCACCCACAGTGAAGTTTCTAGTATTCAAATTGAAGATGTCACTGTTGAAGTACATCAGGATGAGGATATGGGTGTAGCTGGCACTGCGGAGGAAGTTGACGATGAAGATTCTGATGGTTATGTGGTTAGTTTGAATAAGGCACCAGTGGAGACAGTTGTTGGCCATGGGATGACAACTCATCGGTGTGAAATTATTTCTCCACAAATCTGAACAACAGGTGTCAAGACATCTGTTTCCTTTGTCAATCCATAATAAGTATGGGTAAGGACGTTAACCACCTTAGAACATCTTCCCTTATATGTCACCAGAAGCGCATTCATCAGAAGGCATTGTCAAGTGTCAATTAAATTAAATTAAAGTGTAGTACATTGTCAAGTATGTGCTGTTTGGGGCCTAGTTTTTAAAACTGCAATCCTATCTGCTACTGCAGTGCCACTCCTAGATGGGCCAGGTGTTTGTGCCCACACTTGTGTCGCTTAGCTTAGTCATCCAGCTACCTCATTGCACCTCTTTTTCTTCTTTGCATTATGTGCTCTTTGGGGCCTAGTTTTTAAAAGTGCCATCCTGTCTGCCACTGCAGTGCCACTCCTAGATGGGTCAGGTGTTTGTGCCGCCCACTTGTGTCACTTGTGTAGCTTAGTCATCCAGTGACCTTGGTGCAACCTTTTGGCTTAAAAACAATATTGTGAGGTGTGAGGTGTTCAGATTAGACTGGAAATAAGTGGAAATGAATGTTATTGAGGTTAATAATACCATAGGATCAAAATTACACACAAATTCTGTGATTTTAGCTGTTTTTGTTTTTTTCAAAAATCATACAGATCCAAAACCAAAACCCAAAAGGGTGGTTTTGGCAAAAATAATTCAGATACAAAACATGAGCGGGGATCCAGATCCAAAATCAAAACACAAAAGACGAAAAGTGCCCGCCGCTCATCTCTATAAAAAACATATGTATATTTTCTTGGCAAAAAAGAGTATGCCTGTTTTCATGGCATACTGAAGCCAATGCTTGCTTCCTCAGATGCAGCCTCACTGGCTACAGTAGCATGAATTTCCTAGCCATTCTGAGTAACTTGATGGTTCACACAGATTATCCAATGCTACCTCCTTGGATGCAGCAGCATATCTAAGATGCCGGCAAGAGGCTTCTATTTACACAAGACTCCTCCAACTGCATTAGCACTTTAGAGCCCTACACACTTGCCGATGCATTCAATTTTGATGATGATTGATCTGAATGATGATCGATCATTGTCCAATTTGACTTGCATTGCAAAGCGTCGGAAAACCAATGATGAACGACCGCGGGGATGTGCATCGTTCATCATTGGTGCATACACACTGAGCGATATGAACAATTTCTTGTCCACTACTGAATGAGATCGTTCAGTTATGAAACTAGGACAATAACTTATAATAAGAATATGAGCTACAGACACCACACCCTGAAATGGACGGTGCATGCCTGGGTGTATTCTGGGAGGATACAGTGCAAAATATAAAAAAAAGATATCTGACAGAACACCCCTAGATGGAAGGAGCAGCTGCAGTCCCTGAATGTATACTGGGATGACACAGCACAATATATTAATTGACATCAAAATATATATATTATTTTTTATATCACACACTGTTACAGTGTCGCACAAAGGAGTCAAAAATATATATAAGTATTTTTTATATCACACACGGGCAGTTACAGTGCCGCACAAATGAATCAGAAATATATATAATAATTACACACTGTGGTTGACTACACCAACAGCATTGCTCAGTGCATTTATGAGTAGGAAATAATATACTACAGTCTTATGAAAATAAAAATTGTACACTATAGTACACTGGGGTACAGCACAAACAAAAAATAGATATTTTTATAATTATAATATTAGGCTTTTTGTTTTTAGCTTTTATTATTTTAATTCTACACTGGGGCTGATCCCCATAATAGAAATATATTTTTGGCTTTGGATCACACATAGATATATAGCAGTAGTGTACTGCAGCCGCAGTACTTGTCGACATTGAGTGACGCACCAATAGAAATATATTTTTGGCTTTGGATCACACTCAGAGGATATATAGCAGTAATGTACAGCAGCCGCGGTACTAGTAGTCAGAGTGACGCACCAAAATAAATATGTTTTTTGCTCTGGATCACACACAGAGGATATATAGCAGTACTCTAAGGCAGCCGCAGTACTAGTAGTCAGAGTGACGCACCAATATAAATATATTTTTTTGCTCTGGATCACACACAGAGGATATATAGCAGTACTGTAAGGCAGCTGCAGCACTAGTGGTCAGAGTGACACACCAATATAAATATATTTTTTGCTCTGGTTCACACACAGAGGATATATAGTAGTAGTGTATGGCAGCCGCAGCACTAGTAGTCAGAGTGACACACCAATAAAAATATATTTACCACCCAGCATGTTGACCGCAGACACCACCCTTGATTGCAAAAATTAGGGTTGCCTCCTGCCGTTGCAACTTGGCTGCGCCCGCAGGAGGCTCGCTGCCATCTTTATGATCATGGCAGCTGCATGACGTCACGCCATGCGCCTCTTTGTAGGACACTGCCCCCATTTCTCCACCTCTGTCCCCCCGCAATGCACTGTTTCCATCTAGGAAATGGAGCATTGCCACCCCGCCACACCCTGATTGACAGAAAATGCAGGTGCATGCACAGGACGGGTGCTGCGCATGCACCCACATAATTTTAGTAATTTTTTGTGGTTGGATCACAATTAGCGATTCAACCTGAATCAGGCTCCACATACGCAGTGTGATTTAGATGCATGCACATTTGGCATAATCGCTCAACTGTGCCAAAATTTAGTTTGCGTCCATCTTTGAATCAGGCCCATAATCTCCACAGTGTTACAAACATGATCACCAATGTAAAAGGACAATGACAACTAAAATGTATCTAGATACATTTGCACTCTTGCCATAGGTACAGTACATGGTGTTCCGAATAAATGATATTATTATTATTATAATTATCCTTTATTTATATGGCGCCACAAGGGATCCGTAGCGCCCAATTACAGAGTACATAAACAAATAATCAAGCAGGAAAACAGCAACTTACAGTAGAGATGAGCGGGTTCGGTTTCTCTGAATCCGAACCCGCACGAACTTCATGTTTTTTTCACGGGTCCGAGCAGACTCGGATCCTCCCGCCTTGCTCGGTTAACCCGAGCGCGCCCGAACGTCATCATGACGCTGTCGGATTCTCGCGAGACTCGGATTCTATATAAGGAGCCGCGCGTCGCCGCCATTTTCACACGTGCATTGAGATTGATAGGGAGAGGACGTGGCTGGCGTCCTCTCCATTTAGATTAGGGTTGAGAGAGAGAGAGAGAGATTGACCTGAGGCTGTGATACTGTAGAAGAGAGTGCAGAGTTTAGTGACTGACGACCACAGTGACCACCAGACAGTGCAGTTGTTTGTTTTATTTAATATATTCGTTCTCTGCCTGAAAAAAACGATACACACAGTGACTCAGTCACATACCATATCTGTGTGCACTGCTCAGCCCAGTGTGCTGCATCAATGTATATATATATCTGACTGTGCTCAGCTCACACAGCTTATAATTGTGGGGGAGACTGGGGAGCACTGCAGTGCCAGTTATAGGTTATAGCAGGAGCCAGGAGTACATAATATTATATTAAAATTAAACAGTGCACACTTTTGCTGCAGGAGTGCCACTGCCAGTGTGACTAGTGACCAGTGACCTGACCACCAGTATATATAATATTAGTAGTATACTATCTCTTTATCAACCAGTCTATATTAGCAGCAGACACAGTACAGTGCGGTAGTTCACGGCGGTGGCTACCTCTGTGTCGGCACTCGGCAGCCCGTCCATAATTGTATATACCACCTAACCGTGGTTTTTTTTTCTTTCTTTATAGTCATACTAGTTACGAGTATACTATCTCTTTATCAACCAGTCTATATTAGCAGCAGACACAGTACAGTGCGGTAGTTCACGGCTGTGGCTACCTCTGTGTCGGCACTCGGCAGCCCGTCCATAATTGTATATACCACCTAACCGTGGTTTTTTTTTCTTTCTTTATACATACATACTAGTTACGAGTATACTATCTCTTTATCAACCAGTCTATATTAGCAGCAGACACAGTACAGTGCGGTAGTTCACGGCTGTGGCTACCTCTGTGTCGGCACTCGGCAGCCCGTCCATAATTGTATATACCACCTAACCGTGGTTTTTTTTTCTTTCTTTATACATACATACTAGTTACGAGTATACTATCTCTTTATCAACCAGTCTATATATTAGCAGCAGACACAGTACAGTGCGGTAGTTCACGGCTGTGGCTACCTCTGTGTCGGCACTCGGCAGCCCGTCCATAATTGTATATACCACCTAACCGTGGTTTTTTTTTCTTTCTTTATACATACATACTAGTTACGAGTATACTATCTCTTTATCAACCAGTCTATATATTAGCAGCAGACACAGTACAGTGCGGTAGTTCACGGCTGTGGCTACCTCTGTGTCGGCACTCGGCAGCCCGTCCATAATTGTATATACCACCTAGCCGTGGTTTTTTTTTCTTTCTTTATACATACATACTAGTTACGAGTATACTATCTCTTTATCAACCAGTCTATATTAGCAGCAGACACAGTACAGTGCGGTAGTTCACGGCTGTGGCTACCTCTGTGTCGGCACTCGGCAGCCCGTCCATAATTGTATATACCACCTAACCGTGGTTTTTTTTTCTTTCTTTATACATACATACTAGTTACGAGTATACTATCTCTTTATCAACCAGTCTATATATTAGCAGCAGACACAGTACAGTGCGGTAGTTCACGGCTGTGGCTACCTCTGTGTCGGCACTCGGCAGCCCGTCCATAATTGTATATACCACCTAACCGTGGTTTTTTTTTCTTTCTTTATAGTCATACTAGTTACGAGTATACTATCTCTTTATCAACCAGTCTATATTAGCAGCAGACACAGTACAGTGCGGTAGTTCACGGCTGTGGCTACCTCTGTGTCGGCACTCGGCAGCCCGTCCATAATTGTATATACCACCTAACCGTGGTTTTTTTTTCTTTCTTTATACATACATACTAGTTACGAGTATACTATCTCTTTATCAACCAGTCTATATTAGCAGCAGACACAGTACAGTGCGGTAGTTCACGGCTGTGGCTACCTCTGTGTCGGCACTCGGCAGCCCGTCCATAATTGTATATACCACCTAACCGTGGTTTTTTTTTCTTTCTTTATACATACATACTAGTTACGAGTATACTATCTCTTTATCAACCAGTCTATATATTAGCAGCAGACACAGTACAGTGCGGTAGTTCACGGCTGTGGCTACCTCTGTGTCGGCACTCGGCAGCCCGTCCATAATTGTATATACCACCTAACCGTGGTTTTTTTTTCTTTCTTTATACATACATACTAGTTACGAGTATACTATCTCTTTATCAACCAGTCTATATATTAGCAGCAGACACAGTACAGTGCGGTAGTTCACGGCTGTGGCTACCTCTGTGTCGGCACTCGGCAGCCCGTCCATAATTGTATATACCACCTAACCGTGGTTTTTTTTTCTTTCTTTATAGTCATACTAGTTACGAGTATACTATCTCTTTATCAACCAGTCTATATTAGCAGCAGACACAGTACAGTGCGGTAGTTCACGGCTGTGGCTACCTCTGTGTCGGCACTCGGCAGCCCGTCCATAATTGTATATACCACCTAACCGTGGTTTTTTTTCTTTCTTTATACATACATACTAGTTACGAGTATACTATCTCTTTATCAACCAGTCTATATTAGCAGCAGACACAGTACAGTGCGGTAGTTCACGGCTGTGGCTACCTCTGTGTCGGCACTCGGCAGCCCGTCCATAATTGTATATACCACCTAACCGTGGTTTTTTTTTCTTTCTTTATACATACATACTAGTTACGAGTATACTATCTCTTTATCAACCAGTCTATATTAGCAGCAGACACAGTACAGTGCGGTAGTTCACGGCTGTGGCTACCTCTGTGTCGGCACTCGGCAGCCCGTCCATAATTGTATATACCACCTAACCGTGGTTTTTTTTTCTTTCTTTATACATACATACAAGTTACGAGTATACTATCTCTTTATCAACCAGTCTATATATTAGCAGCAGACACAGTACAGTGCGGTAGTTCACGGCTGTGGCTACCTCTGTGTCGGCACTCGGCAGCCCGTCCATAATTGTATATACCACCTAACCGTGGTTTTTTTTTCTTTCTTTATACATACATACTAGTTACGAGTATACTATCTCTTTATCAACCAGTCTATATATTAGCAGCAGACACAGTACAGTGCGGTAGTTCACGGCTGTGGCTACCTCTGTGTCGGCACTCGGCAGCCCGTCCATAATTGTATATACCACCTAACCGTGGTTTTTTTTTCTTTCTTTATAGTCATACTAGTTACGAGTATACTATCTCTTTATCAACCAGTCTATATTAGCAGCAGACACAGTACAGTGCGGTTGTTCACGGCTGTGGCTACCTCTGTGTCGGCACTCGGCAGCCCATCCATAATTGTATATACCACCTAACCGTGGTTTTTTTTTCTTTCTTTATACATACATACTAGTTACGAGTATACTATCAATTTATCAACCAGTCTATATTAGCAGCAGACACAGTACAGTGCGGTAGTTCACGGCTGTGGCTACCTCTGTGTCGGCACTCGGCAGCCCGTCCATAATTGTATATACCACCTAACCGTGGTTTTTTTTTCTTTCTTTATACATACATACTAGTTACGAGTATACTATCTCTTTATCAACCAGTCTATATATTAGCAGCAGACACAGTACAGTGCGGTAGTTCACGGCTGTGGCTACCTCTGTGTCGGCACTCGGCAGCCCGTCCATAATTGTATATACCACCTAACCGTGGTTTTTTTTTCTTTCTTTATACATACATACTAGTTACGAGTATACTATCTCTTTATCAACCAGTCTATATATTAGCAGCAGACACAGTACAGTGCGGTAGTTCACGGCTGTGGCTACCTCTGTGTCGGCACTCGGCAGCCCGTCCATAATTGTATACTAGTATCCAATCCATCCATCTCCATTGTTTACCTGAGGTGCCTTTTAGTTGTGCCTATTAAAATATGGAGAACAAAAATGTTGAGGTTCCAAAATTAGGGAAAGATCAAGATCCACTTCCACCTCGTGCTGAAGCTGCTGCCACTAGTCATGGCCGAGACGATGAAATGCCAGCAACGTCGTCTGCCAAGGCCGATGCCCAATGTCATAGTACAGAGCATGTCAAATCCAAAACACCAAATATCAGTAAAAAAAGGACTCCAAAACCTAAAATAAAATTGTCGGAGGAGAAGCGTAAACTTGCCAATATGCCATTTACCACACGGAGTGGCAAGGAACGGCTGAGGCCCTGGCCTATGTTCATGGCTAGTGGTTCAGCTTCACATGAGGATGGAAGCACTCAGCCTCTCGCTAGAAAAATGAAAAGACTAAAGCTGACAAAAGCAGTAGCACCGCAAAGAACTGTGCGTTCTTCGAAATCCCAAATCCACAAGGAGAGTCCGACTCCAATTGTGTCGGTTGCGATGCCTGACCTTCCCAACACTGGACGTGAAGAGCATGCGCCTTCCACCATTTGCACGCCCCCTGCAAGTGATGGAAGGAGCACCCGCAGTCCAGTTCCTGATAGTCAGATTGAAGATGTCAGTGTTGAAGTACACCAGGATGAGGAGGATATGGGTGTTGCTGGCGCTGGGGAGGAAATTGACCAGGAGGATTCTGATGGTGAGGTGGTTTGTTTAAGTCAGGCACCCGGGGAGACACCTGTTGTCCGTGGTAGGAATATGGCCGTTGACATGCCTGGTGAAAATACCAAAAAAATCAGCTCTTCGGTGTGGAAGTATTTCACCAGAAATGCGGACAACAGGTGTCAAGCCGTGTGTTCCCTTTGTCAAGCTGTAATAAGTAGGGGTAAGGACGTTAACCACCTCGGAACATCCTCCCTTATACGTCACCTGCAGCGCATTCATAATAAGTCAGTGACAAGTTCAAAAACTTGGGCCGACAGCGGAAGCAGTCCACTGACCAGTAAATCCCTTCCTCTTGTAACCAAGCTCACGCAAACCACCCCACCAACTCCCTCAGTGTCAATTTCCTCCTTCCCCAGGAATGCCAATAGTCCTGCAGGCCATGTCACTGGCAATTCTGACGATTCCTCTCCTGCCTGGGATTCCTCCGATGCATCCTTGCGTGTAACGCCTACTGCTGCTGGCGCTGCTGTTGTTGCTGCTGGGAGTCGATGGTCATCCCAGAGGGGAAGTCGTAAGACCACTTTTACTACTTCCACCAAGCAATTGACTGTCCAACAGTCCTTTGCGAGGAAGATGAAATATCACAGCAGTCATCCTACTGCAAAGCGGATAACTGAGGCCTTGACATCCTGGGTGGTGAGAAACGTGGTTCCGGTATCCATCATTACTGCAGAGCCAACTAGAGACTTGTTGGAGGTACTGTGTCCCCGGTACCAAATACCATCTAGGTTCCATTTCTCTAGGCAGGCGATACCGAAAATGTACACAGACCTCAGAAAAAGAGTCACCAGTGTCCTAAAAAATGCAGCTGTACCCAATGTCCACTTAACCACGGACATGTGGACAAGTAGGGCAGGGTCAGGACTATATGACTGTGACAGCCCACTGGGTAGATGTATGGACTCCCGCCGCAAGAACAGCAGCGGCGGCACCAGTAGCAGCATCTCGCAAACGCCAACTCTTTCCTAGGCAGGCTACGCTTTGTATCACCGGTTTCCAGAATACGCACACAGCTGAAAACCTCTTACGGCAACTGAGGAAGATCATCGCGGAATGGTTTACCCCAATTGGACTCTCCTGTGGATTTGTGGTATCGGACAACGCCAGCAATATTGTGTGTGCATTAAATCTGGGCCAATTCCAGCACGTCCCATGTTTTGCACATACCTTGAATTTGGTGGTGCAGAATTTTTTAAAAAACGACAGGGGCGTGCAAGAGATGCTGTCGGTGGCCAGAAGAATTGCGGGACACTTACAGGCACCACGTACAGAAAACTGGAGCACCACCAAAAACTACTGAACCTGCCCTGCCATCATCTGAAGCAAGAAGTGGTAACGAGGTGGAATTCAACCCTGTATATGCTTCAGAGGTTGGAGGAGCAGCAAAAGGCCATTCAAGCCTATACAATTGAGCACGATATAGGAGGTGGGATGCACCTGTCTCAAGCGCAGTGGAGAATGATTTCAACGTTGTGCAAGGTTCTGATGCCCTTTGAACTTGCCACACGTGAAGTCAGTTCAGACACTGCCAGCCTGAGTCAGGTCATTCCCCTCATCAGGCTTTTGCAGAAGAAGCTGGAGACATTGAAGGAGGAGCTAACACGGAGCGATTCCGCTAGGCATGTGGGACTTGTGGATGGAGCCCTTAATTCGCTTAGCAAGGATTCACGGGTGGTCAATCTGTTGAAATCAGAGCACTACATTTTGGCCACCGTGCTCGATCCTAGATTTAAAGCCTACCTTGGATCTCTCTTTCCGGCAGACACAAGTCTGCTGGGGTTCAAAGACCTGCTGGTGAGAAAATTGTCAAGTCAAGCGGAACGCGACCTGTCAACAACATCTCCTCCTTCACATTCTCCCGCAACTGGGGGTGCGAGGAAAAGGCTCAGAATTCCGAGCCCACCCGCTGGCGGTGATGCAGGGCAGTCTGGAGCGACTGCTGATGCTGACATCTGGTCCGGACTGAAGGACCTGACAACGATTACGGACATGTCGTCTACTGTCACTGCATATGATTCTCTCCCCATTGAAAGAATGGTGGAGGATTATATGAGTGACCGCATCCAAGTAGGCACGTCACACAGTCCGTACTTATACTGGCAGGAAAAAGAGGCAATTTGGAGGCCCTTGCACAAACTGGCTTTATTCTACCTAAGTTGCCCTCCCACAAGTGTGTACTCCGAAAGAGTGTTTAGTGCCGCCGCTCACCTTGTCAGCAATCGGCGTACGAGGTTACATCCAGAAAATGTGGAGAAGATGATGTTCATTAAAATGAATTATAATCAATTCCTCCGTGGAGACATTGACCAGCAGCAATTGCCTCCACAAAGTACACAGGGAGCTGAGATGGTGGATTCCAGTGGGGACGAATTGATAATCTGTGAGGAGGGGGATGTACACGGTGATATATCGGAGGATGATGATGAGGTGGACATCTTGCCTCTGTAGAGCCAGTTTGTGCAAGGAGAGATTAATTGCTTCTTTTTTGGTGGGGGTCCAAACCAACCCGTCATATCAGTCACAGTCGTGTGGCAGACCCTGTCACTGAAATGATGGGTTGGTTAAAGTGTGCATGTCCTGTTTATACAACATAAGGGTGGGTGGGAGGGCCCAAGGACAATTCCATCTTGCACCTCTTTTTTCTTTTCTTTTTCTTTGCGTCATGTGCTGTTTGGGGAGGGTTTTTTGGAAGGGACATCCTGCGTGACACTGCAGTGCCACTCCTAGATGGGCCCGGTGTTTGTGTCGGCCACTAGGGTCGCTTATCTTACTCACACAGCTACCTCATTGCGCCTCTTTTTTTCTTTGCGTCATGTGCTGTTTGGGGAGGGTTTTTTGGAAGGGACATCCTGCGTGACACTGCAGTGACACTCCTAGATGGGCCCGGTGTTTGTGTCGGCCACTAGGGTCGCTAATCTTACTCACACAGCTACCTCATTGCGCCTCTTTTTTTCTTTGCGTCATGTGCTGTTTGGGGAGGGTTTTTTGGAAGGGACATCCTGCGTGACACTGCAGTGCCACTCCTAGATGGGCCCGGTGTTTGTGTCGGCCACTAGGGTCGCTAATCTTACTCACACAGCTACCTCATTGCGCCTCTTTTTTTCTTTGCGTCATGTGCTGTTTGGGGAGGGTTTTTTGGAAGGGCCATCCTGCGTGACACTGCAGTGCCACTCCTAGATGGGCCCGGTGTTTGTGTCGGCCACTAGGGTCGCTTATCTTACTCACACAGCGACCTCGGTGCAAATTTTAGGACTAAAAATAATATTGTGAGGTGTGAGGTATTCAGAATAGACTGAAAATGAGTGGAAATTATGGTTTTTGAGGTTAATAATACTTTGGGATCAAAATGACCGCCAAATTCTATGATTTAAGCTGTTTTTTAGTTTTTTTGGAAAAAAACACCCGAATCCAAAACACACCCGAATCCGACAAAAAAAATTCGGTGAGGTTTTGCCAAAACGCGGTCGAACCCAAAACACGGCTGCGGAACCGAACCCAAAACCAAAACACAAAACCCGAAAAATTTCCGGCGCTCATCTCTAACTTACAGTTGACGACAATATAGGACAAGTACAGGGTAAATAAACATAGCTACATCAGCAGATGACACTGGAATAAGTATCAGGTGGCAGAAGACTGCTGGATTTGGTGCAGTTGAATAATATTAAAGTAAGAAACGGAAAAGCACATGAGGGAAGAGAGCCCTGCTCGTGAGAGTTTACATTCTAAAGGGGAGGTGTAGACAGACAGGGGTGAGACAAATGGGGTACATAGAGAGTGTGGAACAGAGGTTTAGGATGAGATTTGGCTGGGTTTGGTGAAGAAGTGGGTCTTGAGAGCCCGTTTTAAGTTTTGTAGAGAAGTGGAGAGTCTGAGGGGGAGAGGTAGGGAATTCCAGAGAAGTGGTGCAGCACGTGAAAAATCTTGGAGGTAGGAGTGGGAGGAAGTAATCTGTAGGCAGGAGAGTCGGCGTGCATTAGCAGAGTGAAGAGGACGGGTGGGAGTGTAAAGGGAGATAAGGTCAGAGATGTAGATGGGAGAGGAGTGGGTGAGGGCTTTGTAAGCAAGTGTGAGAAGCTTAAAATGGATTCTGAAAGGGAAGGGGAGCCAGTGAAGGTCTAGTAAGAGAGGAGAGGTGGACGTAGTGCGTTTGGTGAGGAAGATGAGCTGGGCGGCAGCATTGAGGACAGATTGGAGTGGAGAGAGATATTTGTCAGGAATGCCAGTTATGAGGAGATTACAGTAGTCCAGTCTGGAGATGACCAGTGAGTGGATAAGAGTCTTAGTAGCATCCTGGGTCAGAAAGGGTCTGATCCTGGAAAATAAGAATTTACTTACCGATAATTCTATTTCTCGTAGTCCGTAGTGGATGCTGGGGACTCCGTAAGGACCATGGGGAATAGCGGTTTCGCAGGAGACTGGGCACATCTAAAGAAAGCTTTAGGACTATCTGGTGTGCACTGGCTCCTCCCCCTATGACCCTCCTCCAAGCCTCAGTTAGGATACTGTGCCCGGACGAGCGTACACAATAAGGAAGGATTTTGAATCCCGGGTAAGACTCATACCAGCCACACCAATCACACTGTACAACTTGTGATCTGAACCCAGTTAACAGCATGATAACAGAGGAGCCTCTAGAAAAGATGGCTCACTACAGCAATAACCCGATTTTTTGGTAACAATAACTATGTACCAGTATTGCAGACAATCCGCACTTGGGATGGGCGCCCAGCATCCACTACGGACTACGAGAAATAGAATTATCGGTAAGTAAATTCTTATTTTCTCTAACGTCCTAAGTGGATGCTGGGGACTCCGTAAGGACCATGGGGATTATACCAAAGCTCCCAAACGGGCGGGAGAGTGCGGATGACTCTGCAGCACCAATTGAGAGAACTCCAGGTCCTCCTCAGCCAGGGTATCAATTTTGTAGAATTTTACAAACGTATTTGCTCCTGACCAAGTAGCTGCTCGGCAAAGTTGTAAAGCCGAGACCCCTCGGGCAGCCGCCCAAGATGAGCCCACCTTCCTTGTGGAGTGGGCATTTACAGATTTTTGGCTGTGGCAGGCCTGCCACAGAATGTGCAAGCTGAATTGTACTACAAATCCAACGAGCAATAGTCTGCTTAGAAGCAGGAGCACCCAGCTTGTTGGGTGCATACAGGATAAACAGCGAGTCAGATTTTCTGACTCCAGCCGTCCTGGAAACATATATTTTCAGGGCCCTGACAACGTCTAGCAACTTGGAGTCCTCCAAGTCCCTAGTAGCCGCAGGCACCACAATAGGTTGGTTCAGGTGAAACGCTGAAACCACCTTAGGGAGAAACTGAGGACGAGTCCTCAATTCCGCCCTGTCCGAATGGAAAATCAGATAAGGGCTTTTACAGGATAAAGCCGCCAATTCTGACACGCGCCTGGCCCAGGCCAGGGCCAACAGCATGACCACTTTCCATGTGAGATATTTTAACTCCACAGATTTAAGTGGTTCAAACCAATGTGACTTTTGGAACCCAAAAAACTGCATTGAGATCCCAAAGTGCCACTGGAGGCACAAAAGGAGGCTGTATATGCAGTACCCCTTTTACAAACGTCTGAACTTCAGGGACTGAAGCTAGTTCTTTTTGGAAGAAAATTGACAGGGCCGAAATTTGAACCTTAATGGACCCCAATTTCAGGCCCATAGACACTCCTGTTTGCAGGAAATGTAGGAATCGACCCAGTTGAATTTCCTCCGTCGGGCCTTACTGGCCTCGCACCACGCAACATATTCTCGCCAAATGCGGTGATAATGTTTTGCGGTTACATCCTTCCTTGCTTTGATCAGGATAGGGATGACTTCATCCGGAATGCCTTTTTTCCTTCAGGATCCGGCGTTCAACCGCCATGCCGTCAAACGCAGCCGCGGTAAGTCTTGGAACAGACAGGGTCCTTGTTGGAGCAGGTCCCTTCTTAGAGGTAGAGGCCACGGATCCTCCGTGAGCATCTCTTGAAGTTCCGGTTACCAAGTCCTTCTTGGCCAATCCGGAGCCACGAATATAGTGCTTACTCCTCTCCATCTTATCAATCTCAGTACCTTGGGTATGAGAGGCAGAGGAGGGAACACATACACTGACTGGTACACCCACGGTGTTACCAGAGCGTCTACAGCTATTGCCTGTGGGTCCCTTGACCTGGCGCAATACCTGTCGAGTTTTTCCCAACGGTTTATAATCATGTGGAAGACTTCTGGGTGAAGTCCCCACTCTCCCGGGTGGAGGTCGTGCTGAGGAAGTCTGCTTCCCAGTTGTCCACTCCCAGAATGAATACTGCTGACAGTGCTATCACATGATTTTCCGCCCAGCGAAGAATCCTTGCAGCTTCTGCCATTGCCCTCCTGCTTCTTGTGCCACCCTGTCTGTTTACGTGGGGTCTGCCGTGATGTTGTCCGACTGGATCAACACCGGCTGACCTTGAAGCAGAGGTCTTGCTAAGCTTAGAGCATTGTAAATGGCCCTTAGCTTCAGGATATTTATGTGAAGTGATGTCTCCAGGCTTGACCATAAGCCCTGGATATTCCTTCCCTGTGTGACTGCTCCCCAGCCTCGCAGGCTGGCATCCGTGGTCACCAGGACCCAGTCCTGAATGCTGAATCTGCGGCCCTCTAGAAGATGAGCACTCTGCAACCACCACAGGAGGGACACCCTTGTCCTTGGTGACAGGGTTATCCGCTGATGCATCTGAAGATGCGACCCGGACCATTTGTCCAGCAGGTCCCACTGGAAAGTTCTTGCGTGGAATCTGCCGAATGGGATTGCTTCGTAGGAAGCCACCATTTTACCCAGAACCCTTGTGCATTGATGCACTGAGACTTGGCTCGGTTTTAGGAGGTTCCTGACTAGCTCGGATAACTCCCTGTCTTTCCCCTCCGGGAGAAACACCTTTTTCTGGACTGTGTCCAGGATCATCCCTAGGAACCGAAGACAAGTCGTCGGAACCAGCTGCGATTTTGGAATATTGAGAATCCAATCGTGCTGCCGCAACACTACCTGAGATAGTGCTACACCGACCTCCAACTGTTCCCTGGATCTTACCCTTATCAGGGAATCGTCCAAGTAAGGGATAACTAAAATTCCCTTCCTTCGAAGGAATATCATCATTTCGGCCATTACCTTGGTAAAGACCCGGGGTGCCGTGGACCATCCATACGGCAGCGTCTGAACTGATAGTGACAGTTCTGTACCATAAACCTGAGGTACCCTTGGTGAGAAGGGTAAATTTTGACATGAAGGTAAGCATCCTTGATGTCCCGAGACATCATGTAGTCCCCTTCTTCCAGGTTCGCAATCACTGCTCTGAGTGACTCAATCTTGAATTTGAACCTCTGTATGTAAGTGTTCAAAGATTTTAGATTTAGAATCGGTCTCACCGAGCCGTCCGGCTTCGGTACCACAACAGTGTGGAATAATACCCCGTTCCCTGTTGCAGGAGGGGTACCTTGATTATCACCTGCTGGGAATACAGCTTGTGAATGGCTTCCAAAACTGTCTCCCTGTCAGAAGGAGACATCGGTAAAGCCGACTTTAGGAAAACGGCGAGGGGGAGACGTCTCGAATTCTAATTTGTACCCCTGAGATATCACCTGAAGGATCCAGGGGTCTACTTGCGAGTGAGCCCACTGCGCGCTGAAATTCATTGAGACGGGCCCCCCACCGTGCCTGATACTGCTTGTAAAGCCCCAGCGTCATACTGAGGGCTTGGCAGAGGCGGGAGAGGGTTTCTGTTCCTGGGAACTGGCTGATTTCTGCAGCCTTTTTCCTCTCTCTCTGTCACGGGGCAGAAATGAGGAACATTTTGCCCGCTTGTCCACGAAAAGACTGCGCCTGATAATACGGCGTCTTCTCATGTTGAGAGGCGACCTGGGGTACAAACGTGGATTTCCCAGCTGTTGCCGTGGCCACCAGGTCTGAAAGACCGACCCCAAATAACTCCTCCCCTTATTAAGGCAATACTTCCAAATGCCGTTTGGAATACGCATCACCTGACCACTGACGTGTCCATAACCCTCTACTGGTAGAAATGGACAACGCACTTAGACTTGATGCCAGTCGGCAAATATTCCGCTGTGCATCACGCATATATAGAAATGCATCTTTTAAATGCTCTATAGGCAAAAATATACTGTCCCTATCTAGGGTATCAATATTTTCAGTCAGGGAATCCGACCACGCCAACCCAGCACTGCACATCCAGGCTGAGGCGATTGCTGGTCGCAGTATAACACCAGTATGTGTGTAAATATATTTTAGGATACCCTCCTGCTTTCTATCAGCAGGATCCTTAAGGGCGGCCATCTCAGGAGAGGGTAGAGCCCGTACAAGCGTGTGAGCGCTTTATCCACCCTAGGGGGTGTTTCCCAACGCACCCTAACCTCTGGCGGGAAAGGATATAATGCCAATAACATTTTAGAAATTATCAGTTGTTATCGGGGGAAAACCACGCATCATCACACACCTCATTTAATTTCTCAGATTCAGGAAAACTACAGGTAGTTTTTCCTCACCGAACATAATACCCCTTTTTGGTGGTACTCGTATTATCAGAAATGTGTAAAACATTTTTCATTGCCTCAATCATGTAACGTGTGGCCCTACTGGAAGTCACATTTGTCTCTTCACCGTCGACACTGGAGTCAGTATCCGTGTCGGCGTCTATATCTGCCATCTGAGGTAACGGGCGCTTTAGAGCCCCTGACGGCCTATGAGACGTCTGGACAGGCACAAGCTGAGTAGCCGGCTGTCTCATGTCAACCACTGTCTTTTATACAGAGCTGACACTGTCACGTAATTCCTTCCAACAGTTCATCCACTCAGGTCTCGACCCCCTAGGGGGTGACATCACTATTACAGGCAATCTGCTCCGTCTCCACATCATTTTTCTCCTCATACATGTCGACACAAACGTACCGACATACAGCACACACACAGGGAATGCTCTGATAGAGGACAGGACCCCACTAGCCCTTTGGGGAGACAGAGGGAGAGTTTGCCAGCACACACCAAAGCGCTATATATATACAGGGATAACCTTATATAAGTGTTTTTCCCCTTATAGCTGCTGTATTGTTAATACTGCGCCTAATTAGTGCCCCCCTCTCTTTTTTAACCCTTTCTGTAGTGTAGTGACTGCAGGGGAGAGCCAGGGGAGCTTCCCTCCAACTGAACTGTGAGGGAAAATGGCGCCAGTGTGCTGAGGAGATAGGCTCCGCCCCTTTTTCGCGGACTTTTCTCCTGCTTTTTTATGGATTCTGGCAGGGGTTAAAATTCATCCATATAGCCCTGGGGGCTATATGTGATGTATTTTCGCCAGCCAAGGTGTTTTTATTGCTGCTCAGGGCGCCCCCCCCTAGCGCCCTGCACCCTCAGTGACCGAAGTGTGAAGTGTGCTGAGGAGCAATGGCGCACAGCTGCAGTGCTGTGCGCTACCTTGGTGAAGACAGGATGTCTTCTGCCGCCGATTTTCCGGACCTCTTCTGTCTTCTGGCTCTGTAAGGGGGCCGGCGGCGCGGCTCTGGGACCCATCCATGGCTGGGCCTGTGATCGTCCCTCTGGAGCTAATGTCCAGTAGCCTAAGAAGCCCAATCCACTCTGCACGCAGGTGAGTTCGCTTCTTCTCCCCTTAGTCCCTCGATGCAGTGAGCCTGTTGCCAGCAGGTCTCACTGAAAATAAAAAATCTAAACTAAAACTTTCACTAAGAAGCTCAGGAGAGCCCCTAGTGTGCACCCTTCTCGTTCGGGCACAGAGATCCAACTGAGGCTTGGAGGAGGGTCATAGGGGGAGGAGCCAGTGCACACCAGATAGTCCTAAAGCTTTCTTTAGATGTGCCCAGTCTCCTGCGGAGCCGCTATTCCCCATGGTCCTTACGGAGTCCCCAGCATCCACTTAGGACGTTAGAGAAATATTTTTTAGATGAAAATGGCAGGTTTGTGAGAGGTGCTGAATGTGTGGTTTGAAGGAGAGGGAGAAGTCAAGGATTACTCCAAGACACTGCACTTGGGGGCTAGAGGAGATAGTAGTGCCATCAATAGATAATGAGATTGTAGGAGGTGAGGTTATGCGGGAGGGAGGGAAGATGATCAGCTCGGTCTTAGACATATTAAGTTTAAGAAAGCACTGGGACATCCAGGAAGAGGTAGCAGAGAGACAGTTGGAGATACGAGTGAGGAGAGCAGGGGAGAGGAAAGATAGATTTGAGTGTCATCAGCATAGAGATGATTTTGGAAACCAAAAGAACTAATGAGCTTACCTAGTGAGGACGTATAGAGAGAGAAGAGAAGAGGACCAAGGACAGAACCTACAGTTAGTGGAAGTGAGGGGGAGGTAGAGTCATAAGAGGATACAGAGTCATAAGAGGATACAGAGGATACAGAGAATGAACGGTCAGAAAGTTAGGAGGACAGCCAAGAAAGGGCAGTGTCACGCAGACCAGTGGAGTGAAAGATTTGCAGTAGGAGAGGATGGTCTACAGTGTCAAAAGCAGCAAAGAGATCCAGTAGAATAAGTAGAGAGTAGTGTCCCTTAGATTCAGCAGCATGGAGGTCATTGCATACTTTTGTAAGGGCAGTTTCAGTGGAGTTGAGAGGAAGGAAGCCAGACTGGAATGTGTCAAGCAGTGAGTTTGAGGAAAGAAAGGAAGTAAGGCGGTTGTAGACAATACGCTCAAGGAGTTTGGAGGCAAAAGGGAGGAGAGAGATGGGTCAGTAGTTGGAGAGAGTGTTTGGATCAAGGGTAGGTTTTTTAAGAATAGGAGAGATGAGTGCATGCTTGAAGGCAGAGGGGACAGTGCCTGATGAGAGGGAGAGATTGAGAAGGTGGGAAAGATGGGAACAAGCAGAAGGAGAGAGGTAGCGGAGGAGGCGGGAGGGGATAGGGCCAAGTGGGGAGGTGGTGAGGGGACAGGAATGAATGAGGGCCATGACTTCCTCTCCAGATGCATGGGAGAAAGATGTCAGAGTTGGTGCGGGGGATGGGGAGGGTTGGTAAGGGATGGGAGAAGGCTGGTTACTGATGGACTGGTGTGATGTGATGTCCTGACGTATGGAGTCAATTTTGGATGTGAAGTAAGTGGCAAAGTCAAGAGCAGAGAGTGAGGAAGGAAGACGAGGTGGAGGTGGGCAGAGGAGTGAGTTGATAGCAATATAATTGGATATTCTGTGTAGATATACTGTATTTAGAACATGTTTTTTTTATTTACTTAACATATTGCTGTTCATACTTGATAAGATATTTTATGTGAACTTGAAAAAATATTGAATTTTATCTTCTATCATAAATGCCCACGTTATCTTACTCTCTTTCATATAGTATAGTAGATAATGAAAATATTTGATTCATTGCACAAATCAAAAGAGAATGGTGGGTGCTTAAAACAAATCTATGAAATATAACAATTGCCCACTTTTCAAATGTATGGGGACATTTATATTTATAATAATAATTATCCAACATCCAGCAAGATTAAACCAGGGGCCAGATGTGGGTTCACTACGGCTGGCCGGCGGTCGGGCTCCCGGCGACCAGCATCCCGGCGCCGGGAGCCCGACCGCCGGCTTACCGACAGCTTGGCGAGCGCAAATGAGCCCCTTGCAGGCTCGCTGCGCTCGCCACGCTACGGGCACGGTGGCGCGCTACGCGCGCCACACTATTTTATTCTCCCTCTATGGGGGTCGTGGACCCCCACGAGGGAAAATAATTGTCGGTATTCCGGCTGTCGGGCTCCCGGCGCCGGTATACTGAGCGCCGGGAGCCCGACCGCCGGCAAACAGAAGACCACCCCCAGATGTAATGCTGCCCGAGATCGCCAGAGGTGTAATATGCCGATCGATCTCTTCCTTTTTTTTCTAAAAGGGTCAATCACTTAAAAGGCATGGTTTTGCCTGATAAGTGATTACCCCTTTAAAAAAACGTCCTTGATCGGGCGGCATATTGCACCGTCAGTGATCTTGGGCATCAGTACATCCGGCCTTAGGTTTATGTCAGTATTATCTGTTTAAAATGATTTTACAGTACTCAGCATGCATCTGTTTGTCAGTGCATTATTTACAGTATGACCAATGGAGTATGATCACATGTTAAAAATTGTGTGCAAACTGATAGTACTTTCAATGAAACAATGTTTACTGTATTTTATAAAATGCAACTGAACTATAATTTTTCAAGTTACATTTTTTTCAAAAAGTGGTTAGATATAAAGTAGATGTACTTTGTATATTCAGTTTTTACCTGCTGTATCTGCTGTAATTGTAAAGAGTTCAAGTCAACTGTTAAATGTTTTACACAAGCTGCTACTAATTAAACCTAATTGAGTTGGGAATAAAAGGCACTACCCACCACCCACACAATTGGACCCTTATCCTCTGACAAAATTACCAGATGGTAAGGAAACATGTTGAGATCTTCCATTGGTACTGTACTTTAAAGATCAGCCGATTACATTACCACCTGACCCTTGTCACAGGTTGACTGTATCTTAGGGGTCTAATTACTAAACTTTGGAGAAAGATACAAATGGACAGAGATTATGGGGTCTATTTACTAAACCTTTGATGGAGATAAAGTGGACAAAGGTAAAGTACCAGCAAATCAGCTCCTAACTGCCATGTCACAGTGTTTGAAAAAAGACAGGAGCTGACTGGCCAGTACTTTATATCTGTGCACAATATCTCTCTCCAAGACTTAGGAGGTAATTCAGATCTGATCGCTGGGCTGCATATTTTGCTGTCCTGCGCTCAGATAGTCGCCGTCTACAGTGGCAGTGTATTTTTGCTGTGCAAGTGTGCGATCGCATGTGTAGCAGAGCTGCTCGAAATCAGTTTGTGCAGTCTCTGCGCAGCCAAGGACTTACTCTTCCAGTGCGATTGATTCCTGCTGATCGGGGCCGAAGCTGACGTCAGATACCCTCCCTAAAAACGCTTGAGTCCGCCTGCTTTTTTCCGGACACTCCCTTTAAATGGTCAGTTGCCACCCACAAACGGCCTCTTCCTGTCAATTACCTTGCAAACGCCCATGCAATCAGCTTTTTCGCACCATCCCATCACTGACTGACAAAGCCTGTTGCTGTAGTCCGATGCGCATGCGCAGTTAGGATCTGATCATCCGCTGTGCAAAATCACACAGCAGCAATCAGATCTGAATGACCCTCTTAGTCATTTTTCACACACAGCATGTAACATTTCAGTTAGGAGCTGATTGGCTGGTACTTTATTTCAGTCCACTTTATCGCTCTTCAAGGCTTAGTAAATATAATAGTGATTGGAGTGCTGGACACACTGGGGGAAATTTACTAAGCTCCCGATTTTGACCGAGATGCCGTTTTTTCATCAAAGTGTCATCTCGGTAATTTACTAAACACTAATCACGGCAGAGATGAGGGCATTCGTAATTTTTTGCAAGTCCAAGTAAAAAATTACGAATGAATACACCCTCGGTCAAAACGCGGCTGTTTAAGTATGAATCTCGGTCATTTACTAAGAAGTGCAAAGCAAAAAACAAACAAACACTGCCGTGAAAAATTACAACTCGTAAAAAAGTGCTAAAAAAAAACAGACCTACTTTTTTTTTCCGTGATTGGATAGGCATGCAGGGATCCATGAGATCCGTGCATGTATATCAGTGGGAAGGGGTGGGAAAGTTGTTATTTTATTTAAAAAAATTGCGTGGGGTCCCCCCTCCTAAGCATAACCAGCCTCGGGCTCTTTGAGCCGATCCTGGTTGCAGAAATATGTGGAAAAAAATGACAGGGGTTCCCCCATATTTAAGCAACCAGCATCGGGCTCTGCGCCTGGTCCTGGTCCCAAAAATACGGGGGACAAAAAGAGTAGGGGTCCCCCGTATTTTTAAAACCAGCACCGGGCTCCACTAGCTGGACAGATAATGCCACAGCCGGGGGTCACTTTTATATAGTGCCCTGCGGCCGTGGCATCAAAAATCCAACTAGTCACTCCTGGCCGGGGTACCCTGGGGGAGTGGGGACCCCTTCAATCAAGGGGTCCCCCCCCCCTGCCACCCAAGGGCCAGGGGTGAAGCCTGAGGCTGTCCCCCCCCATCCAATGGGCTGCGGATGGGGAGGCTGATAGCCTTTGTTGTAAAAGAAAAGATATTGTTTTTAGTAGCAGTACTACAAGGCCCAGCAAGCCTCCCCCGCATGCTGGTACTTGGAGAACCACAAGTACCAGCATGCGACGGAAAAACGGGCCCGCTGGTACCTGTAGTACTACTACTAAAAAAATACCCAAAAAAAGACAAGACACACACACCGTGAAAGTATAATTTTATTACATACATACACACATACATACATACTTACCTTAAGTTCCCACGCAGGTCGGTCCTCTTCTCCAGTAGAATCCAAGGGGTACCTGTTGAAGAAATTATACTCACGAGATCCAGGGGTCCAGGGTCCTCGGGAAATCCAGGGGTAATCCACGTACTTGCATAAAATAAGAAAACGGAAAGCCGAGCCACGAACTGAAAGGGGCCCCATGTTTTCACATGGGACTCCTTTCCACGAATGCCAGAAACCCACTCTGACTGATGTCTAAGTGGGTTTCTTCAGCCAATCAGGGAGTGCCACGTTGTAGCACTCTCCTGATCGGCTGTGTGCTCCTGTACTGAGTGACAGGCGGCACACGGCAGTGTTACAATGTAGCGCCTATGCGCTCCATTGTAACCAATGCTGGGAACTTTCTGCTCAGCGGTGACGTCACTTTAGGTCAACCGCAGGGCAGAAAGTTCCCATCATTGGTTACAATGTAGCGCATAGGCGCTACATTGTAACACTGCCGTGTGCTGCCTGTCAGTGAGGACAGGAGCACACAGCCGATCAGGAGAGTGCTACAACGTGGCACTCCCTGATTGGCTGAAGAAACCAACTTAGACATCAGTCAGAGTGGGTTTCTGGTAGAGATGAGCGGGTTCGGTTTCTCTGAAACCGAACCCGCACGAACTTCATGTTTTTTTCACGGGTCCGAGCAGACTCGGATCCTCCCGCCTTGCTCGGTTAACCCGAGCGCGCCCGAACGTCATCATGACGCTGTCGGATTCTCGCGAGACTCGGATTCTATATAAGGAGCCGCGCGTCGCCGCCATTTTCACACGTGCATTGAGATTGATAGGGAGAGGACGTGGCTGGCGTCCTCTCCATTAGAAATTAGATTAGAAGAGAGAGAGAGATTGTGCAGAGTCAGACAGAGTTTACCACAGTGACCAGTGCAGTTGTTGTTAGTTAACTTTTATTTATTTTAATATAATATATCCGTTCTCTGCTATATCCGTTCTCTGCCTGAAAAAAAACGATACACAGCAGCAGCCAGTCACACAGTGTGACTCAGTCTGTGTGCACTCAGCTCAGCCCAGTGTGCTGCACATCAATGTATAAAAGGCAAAGCTTATAATAATTGTGGGGGAGACTGGGGAGCACTGCAGGTTGTTATAGCAGGAGCCCCCAGGAGTACATAATATTATATTAATTTAAAATTAAACAGTGCACACTTTTGCTGCAGGAGTGCCACTGCCAGTGTGACTAGTGGTGACCAGTGCCTGACCACCAGTATAGTAGTATATTGTTGTATGTATTGTATACTATCTCTTTATCAACCAGTCTATATTAGCAGCAGACACAGTACAGTGCGGTAGTTCACGGCTGTGGCTACCTCTGTGTCGGCAGTCGGAACTCGGCAGGCAGTCCGTCCATCCATAATTGTATTACAATATATACCACCTAACCGTGGTATTTTTTTTTCTTTCTTTATACCGTCGTCATAGTGTCATACTTGTTACGAGTATACTACTAACTCTTTATCAACCAGTGTACAGTGCGGTAGTTCACGGCTGTGGCTACCTCTGTGTCGGCAGTCGGCAGGCAGTCCGTCCATCCATAATTGTATTATTATTATAATATATACCACCTAACCGTGGTTTTTTTTTCATTCTTTATACCGTCGTCATAGTGTCATACTAGTTGTTACGAGTATACTACTATCTCTTTATCAACCAGTGTACAGTGCGGTAGTTCACGGCTGTGGCTACCTCTGTGTCGGCAGTCGGCAGGCAGTCCGTCCATCCATAATTGTATTATTATTATAATATATACCACCTAACCGTGGTTTTTTTTTCATTCTTTATACCGTCGTCATAGTGTCATACTAGTTGTTACGAGTATACTACTATCTCTTTATCAACCAGTGTACAGTGCGGTAGTTCACGGCTGTGGCTACCTCTGTGTCGGAACTCGGCAGGCAGTCCGTCCATCCATAATTGTATTATTATTATAATATATACCACCTAACCGTGGTTTTTTTTTCATTCTTTATACCGTCGTCATAGTGTCATACTAGTTGTTACGAGTATACTACTATCTCTTTATCAACCAGTGTACAGTGCGGTAGTTCACGGCTGTGGCTACCTCTGTGTCGGCAGTCGGCAGGCAGTCCGTCCATCCATAATTGTATTATTATTATAATATATACCACCTAACTGTGGTATTTTTTTTTCTTTCTTTATACCGTCGTCATAGTGTCATACTAGTTGTTACGAGTATACTACTATCTCTTTATCAACCAGTGTACAGTGCGGTAGTTCACGGCTGTGGCTACCTCTGTGTCGGCAGTCGGCAGGCAGTCCGTCCATCCATAATTGTATTATTATTATAATATATACCACCTAACCGTGGTTTTTTTTTCATTCTTTATACCGTCGTCATAGTGTCATACTAGTTGTTACGAGTATACTACTATCTCTTTATCAACCAGTGTACAGTGCGGTAGTTCACGGCTGTGGCTACCTCTGTGTCGGCAGTCGGCAGGCAGTCCGTCCATCCATAATTGTATTATTATTATAATATATACCACCTAACCGTGGTTTTTTTTTCATTCTTTATACCGTCGTCATAGTGTCATACTAGTTGTTACGAGTATACTACTATCTCTTTATCAACCAGTGTACAGTGCGGTAGTTCACGGCTGTGGCTACCTCTGTGTCGGAACTCGGCAGGCAGTCCGTCCATCCATAATTGTATTATATACCACCTAACCGTGGTTTTTTTATACCACCTAACCGTGGCAGTCCGTCCATAATTGTATACTAGTATCCAATCCATCCATCTCCATTGTTTACCTGAGGTGCCTTTTAGTTCTGCCTATAAAATATGGAGAACAAAAAAGTTGAGGTTCCAAAATTAGGGAAAGATCAAGATCCACTTCCACCTCGTGCTGAAGCTGCTGCCACTAGTCATGGCCGAGACGATGAAATGCCAGCAACGTCGTCTGCCAAGGCCGATGCCCAATGTCATAGTACAGAGCATGTCAAATCCAAAACACCAAATATCAGAAAAAAAAGGACTCCAAAACCTAAAATAAAATTGTCGGAGGAGAAGCGTAAACTTGCCAATATGCCATTTACCACACGGAGTGGCAAGGAACGGCTGAGGCCCTGGCCTATGTTCATGGCTAGTGGTTCAGCTTCACATGAGGATGGAAGCACTCAGCCTCTCGCTAGAAAAATGAAAAGACTCAAGCTGGCAAAAGCAGCACAGCAAAGAACTGTGCATTCTTCGAAATCCCAAATCCGAATTCCGAGCCCACCCGCTGGCGGTGATGCAGGGCAGTCTGGAGCGACTGCTGATGCTGACATCTGGTCCGGACTGAAGGACCTGACAACCATTACGGACATGTCGTCTACTGTCACTGCATATGATTCTCTCACCATTGATAGAATGGTGGAGGATTATATGAGTGACCGCATCCAAGTAGGCACGTCACACAGTCCGTACTTATACTGGCAGGAAAAAGAGGCAATTTGGAGGCCCTTGCACAAACTGGCTTTATTCTACCTAAGTTGCCCTCCCACAAGTGTGTACTCCGAAAGAGTGTTTAGTGCCGCCGCTCACCTTGTCAGCAATCGGCGTACGAGGTTACATCCAGAAAATGTGGAGAAGATGATGTTCATTAAAATGAATTATAATCAATTCCTCCGCGGAGACATTGACCAGCAGCAATTGCCTCCACAAAGTACACAGGGAGCTGACATGGTGGATTCCAGTGGGGACGAATTGATAATCTGTGAGGAGGGGGATGTACACGGTGATATATCGGAGGATGATGATGAGGTGGACATCTTGCCTCTGTAGAGCCAGTTTGTGCAAGGAGAGATTAATTGCTTCTTTTTTGGTGGGGGTCCAAACCAACCCGTCATTTCAGTCACAGTCGTGTGGCAGACCCTGTCACTGAAATGATGGGTTGGTTAAAGTGTGCATGTCCTGTTTTGTTTATACAACATAAGGGTGGGTGGGAAGGGCCCAAGGACAATTCCATCTTGCACCTCTTTTTTCTTTTATTTTTCTTTGCGTCATGTGCTGTTTGGGGAGGGTTTTTTGGAAGGGACATCCTGCGTGACACTGCAGTGCCACTCCTAGATGGGCCCGGTGTTTGTGTCGGCCACTAGGGTCGCTTATCTTTCTCACACAGTCAGCTACCTCATTGCGCCTCTTTTTTTCTTTGCGTCATGTGCTGTTTGGGGAGGGTTTTTTGGAAGGGACATCCTGCGTGACACTGCAGTGCCACTCCTAGATGGGCCCGGTGTTTGTGTCGGCCACTAGGGTCGCTTATCTTTCTCACACAGTCAGCTACCTCATTGCGCCTCTTTTTTTCTTTGCGTCATGTGCTGTTTGGGGAGGGTTTTTTGGAAGGGACATCCTGCGTGACACTGCAGTGCCACTCCTAGATGGGCCCGGTGTTTGTGTCGGCCACTAGGGTCGCTAATCTTACTCACACAGCTACCTCATTGCGCCTCTTTTTTTCTTTGCGTCATGTGCTGTTTGGGGAGGGTTTTTTGGAAGGGACATCCTGCGTGACACTGCAGTGCCACTCCTAGATGGGCCCGGTGTTTGTGTCGGCCACTAGGGTCGCTGAGCTTAGTCATCCAGCGACCTCGGTGCAAATTTTAGGACTAAAAATAATATTGTGAGGTGTAAGGTGTTCAGAATAGACTGAAAATGAGTGTTAATTATGGTTATTGAGGTTAATAATACTATGGGATCAAAATGACCCCCAAATTCAATGTTTTAAGATGTTTTTTAGGGTTTTTTGACAAAAAAAACAACCCGAATCCAAAACACACCCGAATCCGACAAAAAAAATTCGGTGAGGTTTTGCCAAAACGCGGTCGAACCCAAAACACGGCCGCGGAACCGAACCCAAAACCAAAACACAAAACCCGAAAAATTTCAGGCGCTCATCTCTAGTTTCTGGCATTCGTGGAAAGGAGTCCCATGTGAAAACATGGGGCCCCTTTCAGTTCGTGGCTCGGCTTTCCGTTTTCTTATTTTATGCAAGTACGTGGATTACCCCTGGATTTCCCGAGGACCCTGGACCCCTGGATCTCGTGAGTATAATTTCTTCAACAGGTACCCCTTGGATTCTACTGGAGAAGAGGACCGACCTGCGTGGGAACTTAAGGTAAGTATGTATGTATGTGTGTATGTATGTAATAAAATTATACTTTCACGGTGTGTGTGTCTTGTCTTTTTTTGGGTATTTTTTTAGTAGTAGTACTACAGGTACCAGCGGGCCCGTTTTTCCGTCGCATGCTGGTACTTGTGGTTCTCCAAGTACCAGCATGCGGGGGAGGCTTGCTGGGCCTTGTAGTACTGCTACTAAAAACAATATCTTTTCTTTTACAACAAAGGCTATCAGCCTCCCCATCCGCAGCCCATTGGATGGGGGGGGACAGCCTCGGGCTTCACCCCTGGCCCTTTGGTGGCTGGGGGGGGGGGACCCCTTGATTGAAGGGGTCCCCACTCCCCCAGGGTACCCCGGCCAGGAGTGACTAGTTGGATTTTTGATGCCACGGCCGCAGGGCACTATATAAAAGTGACCCCCGGCTGTGGCATTATCTGTCCAGCTAGTGGAGCCCGGTGCTGGTTTTAAAAATACGGGGGACCCCTACTCTTTTTGTCCCCCGTATTTTTGGGACCAGGACCAGGCGCAGAGCCCGATGCGGGTTGCTTAAATATGGGGGAACCCCTGTCATTTTTTTCCACATATTTTTGCAACCAGGATCGGCTCAAAGAGCCCGAGGCTGGTTATGCTTAGGAGGGGGGACCCCACGCATTTTTTTTTATTATTTTACAGTGTTTAATTAAAAAAAAAAAAATAATAAACCCCAGCACGGATCACACAGATCCGGCCGAGATTGATTGTAAAAAAAGTCGGCAGTGTTTTGCTAATCACTGCCGTAAAAATAGAAAAAAAACCACGAATGACATCGACATCGGAACAAAAGAAAAACCCGAATACGACAGCTTAGTAAATTAGTCGTAATCAATTCAAAAAGTTGCAGTTTTACACTTTCGATGTCATTCGTGATTGAACTTTGACCTGAATCTGGAAAATACGAATCTTAGTAAATTTACCCCACTGAGTGAGGAGCAGAGTGGGAGCTGAGTATCGGATGCAAACCGTGTGGTCTTGATGGGTGGTTAGAGCAGCACTGCAGAGCAGAAGCAGCGGGATGCTACCATACCGCAGAGAATCAGATGAGCAGGCGCGAGACGTGCTTCAAAGAAACACAGTCCAGCTAGTGAGTACATCTACTACAAAAGTTCTGAGTGAGGGCCTAATTCAGTAAGGATCGCAAAAGAAATCCTTACTGAATTTTGCCAATGTTCAGGGACTGTGCATAACTGGTCCTGCGATCTCTTCTCTGAAAAGTGAACAGCTCTGCCTGATTGACAGGCAGAGGCATTCACGAACAGGGACAGGGGTGGCCAGTGTTTGGGAAAATGGGGGGGGTGTTGCCCCCTGTTTTCCAGGAGTGACAAGGCCAAGGACTGCATCACGAGACACCATTACCTTGGCCCCGCAAGCCGCACTGCAGCAACAAGGCTGAGTATGCTGAAGCTTACTCAGCCTGCTGTTGCAGAAGAACATCTGATGTTCATCTGAGATGTGATTGCATTGCAAATGCACGGATGAGATGGTATGCACTTCCTCCTGCATTTGCATTGCTAAGGACTGAAAATGCAGCAGCTTTGCATTTGCAATCCGTAATGAATCAGGCCCACAGTGTACAGAGACTGTTGCAAGCAACAGGCAAACAAAGTGCCAACCCCAAGTGTCTATATGTCACACATTGAGTATTGTAAATGGAAAAAGCAGTGTAATACAGCCCTTCAAAGCTACACCTTACAAACCAGCCCCTTCTTTAATACAGCTATTAAGACAAGCACACTCTGTTGAACAACAGCTGAAAGACATATTTAGTTAGCTTTAATGAGAGAGTCATTTGTGCAAGTGAAATTAAGTTACTTTACATGGAAAGGAAATATTGTATTTACCCAAGGAAACCTTCACTACTAAGCAAGCTGCATTTGTTGAGAGACACTAATGTACCTTCGCTAGTTTCATCCTCTTTACATAGACTGAGTTATAGTGACATACTTGTTAACCTAGGATTCATGATGCTTACATGTGCCATCACCCCCATTGTAAACCTGTGGCACTTCAGGAAATGAAGAGAGCTCCAACATAATTTGCTTGTGAAGATTAAATATCCTTGTTAGAGAAAGCTATGAATATAGAAACTGTCATTGAGAATTGTATTTTTCATCACTCTTCTACAACATTATTGTGTTATATTGTAATTTGCATATATCTGTGGTTAGATTGATTGTCCTATTGAATTACTAAATGTTCCTGCATGTTGTTAGCTAAAGTTAACTGTGATTTACCAGTCTTCTTTGATTCCATCTCATTCTTGTGATTGTATTATTTTTGCCAAACTAATCATCCTCTTAAATCCAGAGTTCATTGCAGCTCAATAAAAAGTCTTCCTGTTGGACGTACTGTCTCATTCCTGTTGCCTATCACTCTATCCTACCTCTCTGAGGGGGTATTTCAGACCTGATCACTTGGCAGCGATTTTTGCAGCCCTGCGATTGGATAATCGCCGCCTACACGGGGAGTGTATTTTAGCTGTGCAAGTGTGCGATCGCATGTGTAGCAGAGCTGCACAAACTGATTTTGTGCAGTCTCTGCGCAGCCCAGGACTGACTTATGCGATCACTTCAGCTTGTCCGGGACCAGATTTCATGTCAGACACCCTCCCTTCCAATGCTTGGACATGCCTGCATTTTTCCAGACACTCCTTGAAAACGGTCAGTTGCCACCCAGAAACACCCTCTTCCTGTCAATCTCCTTGCGATCACCAGTGCATTTGTAATTTTTGAACCATTCCATCACTGACCAGCGATTCCCATTGCTGCAGTCCGTCGCGCCTGTGCATTGCGGTTCATGCACAGTTCAGATCTGATCGCAGGCTGTGAGAAAACGCAGCCTAGCAATCAGGTCTGAATTATCTCCTGAGAAAGATACTACAGAGAAGGTATGTGGAAGAACACTTTAGGAAAAAGGTCTGTCACATAGCCACCTAACATCTGTAATACAGTACCTCTTCCAACCACTTAGACATACCTGCCAGACCCCCCCCCCCCCCATGGTGTTTCATTTATAATAAGAATGGGAGCCTTATTTATTTTAATCTCTAGACCCTTTATTTATTGGAATGATTTTTCCAGCATTCATTTGCAATTGTTTATTACTAGAGATTACCGGTTCAGATTGCTTAGAATCCAAACCACTCTGCACATTGGTAATCCGAGTCCACCCTAGCTGCAGCTCGGGTGTTCCCAACAGACTTGGATTCCACGTCGAGGCCGAACATTATCTTCCCAGCATTGGATTCTTGTGGGACTTGGATTCCATATAAGGCAAAGCACCCGGGACTCGGCGCCATTTCACTCAATGCATGCTGAGGAATACTATGCTTTACTCGGGTGGTCTTCAGTATGCTGGCTGTCGGGATCCCGGCGCACAGTATACCGGCGCCGGGATCCCGACAGCCGGCAGGCCGACACTTATTCTCCCTCGTGGGGGTCCACAACCCCCCTGGAGGGAGAATAAAATAGCGTGGCACGTGTAGCGCGCCACCGTGCCCGCAAGGGGCTCATTTGCACTTGCCACACAGTCAGTATCTCGGCGGTCGGGCTCCCGGCGCCGGTATGCTGGTCGCCGGGAGCCCGACCACCGGCATACCATACTACACCCGCTTTACTCTGCTGTTTAGGCTGTGTTGTGTCCATTGAGAGACTCCAGACTAATTGTGACTTTGCAGTATATTGACTATATAGGGGCACACTGTGCTGTACTCTGCTGTTTAGGCTGGGCTATGTCCATCAAGAAACTCTAGACTAATTGTGGCTGTGCAATATAGTGACTATATATAGGGGCATGCTACGCTGTACTCTGCTGTTTAGGATATTCTTTGTCCATCCAGAGACTCCACACAAATTGTGGCTGTGCCGTATAGTGACTGTATATAGGGGCACATGCACTATACTTTGCTGTGTCCATCCAAAGACTATAGATTAATTGTGGCTGTGCAGTATAGTGACTGTATAGGTGCACGCTGCGCTATACTTTGCTGTTTTGGCTGGCTGTGTCCATACAGAGACTCCAGACTAATTGTTGCTGCGCAGTATAGTGTATAAGGGGCATGCTGTGTGTTGCTCTGTACTTTGCTGTATTGGCTGTGCTTTAATCAAGTCCACTTTCTGCACGTGTATCTATAAGCCCTGTGATCCACACAGTTCGAACCGAGCTGCAAGTTTAAAAATAGTCAAATAAAAAATACATATCTATTGATTTTGTACTGGTTGGTTGATGTGCTTTACTCAAGTGCACTTTGTTCATGTGCATCTATAAGAGATGTGGTCCGCGCAGTTCGAGTCGAGCTGCAAGTTTAAAAACAGAAAACAATTATTTATCTATTGATTTTGTAGTGGTTGGTTGGTGCGCTTTTCTCAAGTGCGCTTTGTGCACGTGCATCTGTAAGCTATGTGATCCACATAGTTTGAACCGAGCTGCAAGTTTAAAAATAGAGAGAAATATATATTGTTTTCACACAGGTTGGCTGGTGCGCTTTACTCAAGTGCCCTTTGTTCACGTGGATCTATAATACCTGTGATCTGTACAGTTTGAACTGAGCTGCAAGATTACATGTATCTGGCACTACTTTGGGCATTACGTGTATCTGGCACTACTTTGGGCATTATGTGTAACTGTCATTACAATGGGCATTACATGTATCTGCCACTACAGGGTGCTTTACATGTATCTAGCACTGCTGGGGGATTACGTGTATCTGGCACTACTTTGGGCATTACATGCATCTGGCACTACAGGGTAACTGGCATCACAGGGAGCATTACATGTATCTCGCATTAAGTGTATCTGGCACTACAGGGTAACTGGAATTACAGGGAGCATTACATGTATCGTACGTGTATCTGGCACTACTTTGATTATTATATGTATCTGGCACTACTCTGGGCATTATGTGTAATTGGTATTACAGGTGGCATTATGTGTAACTGCCAATACATGGGGCTTTACATGTATCTGGCACTGTGGGGGATTATATGTGTCTGGAACTACTTTGGGCATTAGGTGTATTTGGCACTACAGTTTAACTGGCACTACAGGGGTCATTACGTGTATCTGGCACTGCAGGGGGATTATGTGTATCTGGCACTACAGGGGGTATTACGTGTATTTGGTATTACAAGGGGCATTACATGTAACTGGCACAACAGGGTGCATTACATGTACCTGGCACTGCGGGGGGATTATGTGTATCTGGCACTACTTTGGGCATTATGTGTATCTGGCACTGCTGGGGGCATTAGTGTAACTGGAACTGCTGTGGGAATTAAGTCTAACTGGCATTGCTGTGGAGACATGTTGCTGAGACTATACTAGTGCATTACATCTAACTGGCACTATACTGGGGGCATTACGTGTAAGTAGCATTACTGTGGGCATTATGTGTAAGGCTGCCAATTGTGTGTGTAGAGGGGGTGATAATACAGTACATATATATATAATTTGATAACATAATATATAGTTGTGAGGCCATGCCCACTTTCCCAGAAGTGCGCACGCTAAAGGTGCATGCATGGGGGTACACTTCAAAAAATTTTACTCAGCGTGCTAGTAGGCCTGGAGCCGGCCCTGCAGACTGCCATCTGAGCTGGACTGGGAAGGGAGTCCTGCTGCCTGTCAGCGGTGATGATCACAGATTCATACTGCCTCCAATTCACAAAGCTATTAATTCTTCCTGAATCACAGCTGTCTGTGAACTAAAGGCAGCTCACGGCGGTGTAATTGGTGCTGTCAGAACTTTGCTGACATAGTACCAAACTGAGGAAAGCACAAGGGGTGGGGCCTTTTCTCACAGACAGAGCAGTGGCCACTGTATTCCCACTGTTGGAAATTATGTGTGTGCAGGTGTGGATAATGCAGTGTTATATACTGTATGCACACACCACTGTATGACTCAAACCAGTGGCGTAACTACCGTGGGTGCAGGGGATGCAGTTGCTATGGAGCCAAAGCTGCTCCAGGGCCTACCGATCCCCCTGCATCCAGTCATGCATGCATTGGACCGCCAGGAACAAAGGACACCTGTTCACTCACCAGCCATCCTGCTGCATGCCTCCATTGGTGCTCTGAGTCTCAGACAGCGCTCTGATCACTAGTCCCTCCCTCCTGAGTACCAGCCACCATAGGAATGCATAGTGGATGCTGGTGGCCAGAGAAGACGCAGTCGGCAGAGCTGTCTCTCTCTATGGGCTAAAGGTAGCCGCACCGAGGGCAGAGGTGTGGGTCACTGTTGTTCTTGACCTGATTACTGGCAGGAGGGAGGCTAGGCTGCCCAGACACACAATGGAGCTGCTCGGTGCAGAATTTCTGTTATTCTGGCTGGAGAAAGGGAGGGGGAGTTGGGGGCGACTACACGATAACTGTGGCCAGCCTGTATCAGGACACACTGGGGCGGAGTCAGAACCATGGGTGCAGGGGGTCTGGGAGCCGCACAGTGGGCGTTTCTGACTGGTCACATCAGATGCGACCATGTCAGAGACAGCTAGGGATGGCCAACGGTGGGTTACCTATCGATGGTCACTATCGATGGTACCATTGATTGGTAACATTGATGGTGTGAAATCATCTGAAAGGGAACCCTTGCTTTACAAAACAGTAGGCTGTGGGCCAATAAGAGGCCGGGGGCGGAGCATCTTGGGAGTGTTGGAGGCAGAGCTAAGCTCCATGTCCCAGCACTTAGTTAAAAAAAAAATAGTTGCTTCTGCATCATTGATGGCTGGAAACAATGTGGTTCTCCCCCATCGATGGCAAAAGTACTGGTTTTCGACCGGGTTCAGTATGGTATGCAGGCAGTCGGGCTCCCGGCGACCAGCATACCGGCGCCGGGAGCCTGACCGCCGGCTTACCGACAGTGTGACGAGCGCAAATGAGCCCCTTGCAGGCTGGCTGCGCTCACCACGCTACGGGCACGGTGGCGTGCTACGCGCGCCACGCTATTTTATTCTCCCTCCAGGGGGGTCGTGGACCCCCACAAGGGAGAATAAGTGTCTGTATGCCGGCTGTCGGGATTCCGGCACTGCCGGTATACTGTGCGCCGGGATCCCGTCAGTCGGCATACTGAAGACCACCCTTTTCGACCATCGATGATTTAGAATAACAGATGGTTGATGGCCATCCCTAGAGAAAACCCAGCCTGGTGTGGTCACATAAGGGCCCTCATTCCGAGTTGATCGGTCGCAAGGCGAATTTAGCAGAGTTACACACGCTAAGCCGCCGCCTACTGGGAGTGAATCTTAGCTTCTTAAAATTGCGACCGATGTATTCGCAATATTGCGATTACTAACTACTTAGCAGTTTCAGAGTAGCTCCAGACTTACTCTGCCTGTGCGATCAGTTCAGTGCTTGTCGTTCCTGGTTGACGTCACAAACACACCCAGCGTTCGCCCAGGCACTCCCACCGTTTCTCCGGCCACTCCTGCGTTTTTTCCGGAAACGGTAGCGTTTTCAGCCACACGCCCCTGAAACGTCGTGTTTCCGCCCAGTAACACCCATTTCCTGTCAATCACATTACGATCGCCGGAGCGAAGAAAAAGCCGTGAGTAAAATTACTTTCTTCATAGTAAAGTTACTTGGCGCAGTCGCAGTGCGAACATTGCGCATGCGTACTAAGCGGATTTTCACTGCGATGCGATGAAAAATACCGAGCGAACAACTCGGAATGAGGGCCAAGATACGACCATGTCAGGCAAGTGGTTAAGGAGGCATGTCCCTGTATTAACTCTGCCTAATCCTACCTTAGAGAGAGTTAGACTCCATATGTGGCTGTGTGGTGCTGAGAGACTGAGCAGCAGTTAAATTGGGTGCACACAGTCATTCGTTCTGACAACAACATAATCACAGGGATCATTGCAATATCCCTACTTCTGCATAGCATTCTCTGCCCTCCATAAACACTGACCACCGGCTCCTGGTTCTGGTAAGTATAATATATGGTGATAAAACTACAAGTCCCATCATTCCCTGCCGCAGTTTTGCTATTAGGGAATGCTAAAACTGTGGAGGAGATGCTGGGAAGTGTAGTTTCACAACAGCTAGAGAGTATTTATGTGCAAAGAGATACAGTGAAGTGAGTTGAGACACATGACTTAGCTCAGTGTAGTGTCTCGGCACATGGCTCTTTTGTAATGGATTGCAGACTGTGTACATGCAGTGAGTGCAGAGACTGCTGGCAGTGCTGGGACTCATGGAGGGAGTGACTCAGACGGTATCCGGTCTTTAGGTCGATCCTGTCTAGGTTGACAGTCATTAGGTCAGCTACTGAAGGTCGACAGTGAGAAGATTGACACATGCATACGTCGACATGGTCATTAGGTCGGCAAGGGCAAGGTCGACACAGTTTTTTTGGGGGTTCAGGACTTTTTCATACCTGTTCTATCCAAGTGAGCATAGAGTTGTTTAGAAACCTTGTGGTGAGTATAACGAGACACTTCGCCCGAAGCGTGGCAAGCAAATACGTTTTAATTATTGGTGGTACCAGATGGAAATTCAGGTCAAGAACCCCCCCCCCCCCCCCAAAAAAAAACAATAAAAAAACTGTGTCGACTGTGTGTCGACCAACTCACTATCAACCTTCAGTGGTTGACCTAGTGACTGTCGACCTGGACAGGCTCAACCCAATGATCCACACCTGACTCAGACATCTGGTAATGTGTCAGCTATTCAGCTGTACTGAATGAATCAATGAATCTGATCCATCTCCACTGAGTCAGCATCAGTCTCACAGGCAGTTAGTGCTCAGGGACTCAGACCTCTGGTAATGTGTCAGCTATTCAGCTGCACTGAATGAATCAGTAATGATTCTGATCCGTCTCCGCTGAGTGAGCACTGTCTAACAGTCAGTTAGAACAATTGGATTGGGAACAAAAAGCGGCCCTGGAAAAATTTGCACTAGTGGCCCCACTTGGGCAGCACCAGAGGTGTAAGGTCTAGCCATGGCAGCAGCACCCTCCCCCCAAGACTTTCCAGATAGTGGGGATGTCCAGCATCAAGGGGGAAGTTAAAAAGAAATACAATTGCATATTATGAGCACATTATATGATACACCTTCAGAATTTAGGAAACTATATCATTCTTTAGAAAGATATATTTTCTTGCTTATTACACCAACCGTATCCCAATCACTATTCACTTAATCTTATATGTCAGCCAAGCAGGCAGACAGAGCATACACTAGATCATCTGCAATCACAGGCTAAGTGGCAGTCATTTTCATATATGCAAATTATTTTGCATCTTATTCATTATGTCTATAAAAATGACCACATGTCCTCAAACAAAACAGGTCCCACGGGTGTGCCGGCCCACCGGGAATCTTCCCTGTAGACCCTATGGCCAGTCCGCCTCTGGTCTCCGCTGAGTGAGCACTGTCTAACAGTCAGTCAGTGACTCATACCTCTGCTATTCAGCTGCACTGGATGAATCATTTATGAATCTGACGAATCTCCACTGTCTCAACTCAGTGTCACAGGAAGTTAGGCACAGCAGCAGCAGCAGCCCTGACACTGAGCAGCATCACACTGCTCCCTCCCAGGGGGTGTCACCCAGGAATGCTGCCACCCAATCACTGTTAACTGACTGAGAGAGGCTACTGGGGGCTGTCTCAACACACCAAACTGTGAGTGACTCAAATCATTCGAACTTCTAAAATTCTAAATGATTTGACTCATTGTGTTGAGACAGCAACTCAGTAGCCATCTCTACTAGGGAGCCACAGGTCGGCCAGGCCTGGTCTAGTGTATAACCAGCTTAACTGTTTTCCAATATGTCATATATTATTTGTGTTATGCTGTAAAATGTGTGGCATGATGATAATGGAGATTTCAGTCTCAGATCAGAACATTGGCAGTGCAGTACTTAGAGCACTATGTTTATTTTATTTAAATTTGGGGCCAAAACTTATAGTGCACCATTGTGGCCCTACATGTCTTATCACGCACTTGCTTGAAGTGCCAGTACGCAAGGACATGTACTATCAATGCATGCATGTACTTGTAGTTCCACAAATGTTTGCACAGTCTAATGGGCCCTACACTCTGGCAGATAAAACAGAAACATAAATTAACAAGAACTCGTTCATATCATTCTGTGTGTAGGCACCAACGATTAACGATGCGCGGCCCGTGCTCGTTAATCATTGGTGCCCCGTCGCTTATGCATGCAGGCCAATATGGACGAGATTGTACATATTAGCGCGTAGTGCTATGGAGCCGGGTGAAACTTCACTCCCCCCGCCACCCCCCCCCCCCGCCGCCGCCAGGTCGCCCGTCGACCATATCCGCCGTCGGGCAGCTCGGCGGCGGATCGGTATGTGTGTAGGGCCCATTACCCTGGTAGTCACTGGCAAGAGATACAAGGAAGTGTGCAGTGCCGTAACTAGCTATGTGCGCTGTGTGCCTTGCACACAGCGCAGGATGACCTGGGGCGCAATCTGCCGGCAGCACAATATACACAGGTGATGAGTACCTGTCAGCTCCGCCTCCCCCCGCCTCAAACCCGAAGCTATCAATACTAACTGTTGCTGCTGCGGGGTTCCTCTCCTCCAGGGGCAGTAATAAAACAGAAGGGGGCGGGCCAGCCCCGCCACTGACCACTCACATTTCCTCCCCTTCCTCTTACTGCCTTTACGTCACGATGTAGGTCATTGGCGCAGGGATCCGCTGCTGCTGCTGCTGGCGCCAATGACAGGGGGATCCGCGGCGCTGCTGTTGCTGGTGCCAATGACGGGGGAATCCGCGGCACTGCTGCTGCCAATGACGGGGGAATCCGCGGCTCTGCTGCTGCCAGCGCCAATGACTGAGGGATCCGCGGCGCTGCTGCCAGCGCCAATGACAAGGGGATCCGCTGCTGCCGAATGAAGAAGGTACACTGTGCCGTCTGCATGGGGGGAGATAGCAAGGAGGAACACAGTGCTGCCTGTACAGAGGAGAAGAATTACACAGTGATGCCTGTACTGGTGGGTGGAATGTCTGTCTCAATCCTTGGTCCACCCTCTCTCTCAGTCTCCCACCCTTCTCTCTCTTTATTTATCTCTCTCTTTCTCCCACCCTCTCTCTCAGTCTCCCACCCTTCTCTCTTTTTATCTCTCTCTTTCTCCCACCCTTCTCTCTGTCTGCTTTCCCCCTTCTCATTCTTTCTGTCTGTCTCATCCTACTCTCTCCCCTTTTCTCCTCTCTCTTTTCGTCTTTCCCCTCCCCTCTCTATCTGTCTCCTCTTCTCTCTCACTTACCCTTATCTCTGATCACCAAAGTACACTTCACTATACTACACTCTAAGGGTAGGGGGTGTAAGGGGGACTCTACCTGCCGTAATGTGTAAAAAAGGGGGACGCTGTCTGCCGTAATGTGTAAAAAAGGAGAACACTATCTGGCGTAATGTGTAAAAAAGGGGATGCTGTCTGCCGTAATGTGTAAAAAAGGGGGACGCTGTCTGCTGTAATGTGTAAAAAAGGGGAACGCTATCTGGTGTAATGTGTAAAAAAGGGGATGCTGTCTGCCGTAATGTGTAAAAAAGGGGAACGCTATCTGGCGTAATGTGTAAAAAAGGGGATGCTGTCTGCCGTAATGTGTAAAAAAGGGGGATGCTGTCTGCCGTAATGTGTAAAAAAGGGGAACGCTATCTGGCGTAATGTGTAAAAAAGGGGATGCTGTCTGCCGTAATGTGTAAAAAAGGGGGAAGCTGTCTGCCGTAATGTGTAAAAAAGGGGAACGCTATCTGGCGTAATGTGTAAAAAAGGGGATGCTGTCTGCCGTAATGTGTAAAAAAGAGGAACGCTATCTGCCGTAATGTGTAAAAAAGGGGGACACTGTCTGCCGTAATGTTTAAAAAAGGAGGACGCTGTCTGCCGTAATGTGTAAAGAGGGGGCTCTATCTGCCGCAATGTGTAAAAAGGGGGACGCTGTCTGCCGTAATGTGTAAAAAGGGATGCTGTCTGCCGTAATGTGTAAAAAGGGCTCTACCTGGTGTAGTGTCGCTACTGTGCGGCGTAATTTGAATAATGGAGACAACTGTGCACCATTATATGAATTGGTATTATTTTGTGGCCACACCCCTTTCCCGTGAAGCCACGCCCCTATATATTTTGCTCGCGCATACGGTGCGCACTGCCGCCGGTTTACGTTAAGGGGGGGGGGCGCCGATGCCGTTTCTTGCACACAGCGCTAAAATGTCTAGTTACGGCACTGGAAGTGTGCAATGTGACTTAGCATTGGGTCATTCTTTTCTAGGTGTATGGCCCAATCATTTCTTAAGGAATACTGGGCTCAATGGTGGTTGCTCTGGGCTTTTAGAAATGGGTTACAGAGGTTTTTACTTTATTGTTGCATGTTCTGGCAGCCAAAATAGCTGAAACAGCATGCACTTGAACAACCTTAATTTCAGCTATAGTTGTAAATAGCACAGTTTGTATGCCCTCTAGGTCTAAGAATCGTGATTGTGGTTTTAGACATGGCATGTTTAATGTGCTTATGTGATATGCTGTTATCGCACATCAAAGCGACAAAAACCTTTAGTAAATAGCACAGTTTGCAAATCGCACATCAAAGTGACAAAACCTTTAGTGAATTGTACAGTTTGGAAATCGCACATCAAAGTGACAAAGAATACACTTTTTTCTCATTCATCTTTCACTGTTGTTTAAATTCTGGGACATAGAGTCCTTCACCCTTGCCACAGAGCGCCAAAGATAATATATATAGCATGTTTATAGTTCTATCCCCTATGGGGGTAATTCAGACCTGATCGCAGCAGCAAATTTGTTAGCTAATGGGCAAACCATGGGGGTCATTCACGAGTTGATCGCTCGCTGACGTTTTTCGCAGCGCAGCGATCAGGTCTCTACTGCGCGTGCGTATGCACCGCAATGCCCAGGCGCGTCGTACGGGTACACAGCGGATCATTGCTGAGCTATGGATTTAACGAAGAATCCATTCGCAAGGGGTGATCGCAAGGAGATTGACAGGAAGAGGGCGTTTGTAGGTGGCAACTGACCATTTTCTGGGAGTGTTTGGAAAAACTCAGGCGTGTCGAAGCGTTTGCTGGGCGTGTGTCTGACGTCCAAAAAGACTGAAGTGATCGCAAGGACTGAGTAAGTCCAGACTTATTCAGAAACTGCACAAAATGTTTTTGCACAGCTCGGCTGCACAGGCGTTTGCACACTTGCAAAGCGAATATACACTCCCCCATGGGCGGCGACTATGTGTTTGCACGGCTGCTAAAAGTAGCTAGCGAGCGATCAACTCGGAATGATGTGAAATCTAACTCTCTCTGCAGGGCCGTTTCTAGACAATTTGGCTCCCAGTGCGAGATTTCAAAATGTACGGTACGGTAGGCAGATATACCCATTTTACACAGTACGCAGGCAGGTGCCCCCATTTTACACAGTGCGGAAGGCAGGTATCCCCATTTTACACAGTACGCAGGCAGGTGCCCCCATTTAACAAAGTGCGGCAGGCAGGTATCCCCATTTTACACAGTACGGCAGGCAGATATCCCCATTTTACACAGCGCGGCAGGCACGTGCCCTCATTTTACACAGCACGGCAGGCAGGTGTCCCCATTTTACAAAGTGCGGCAGGCAGATATCCCCATTTTACACAGTGCGGAAGGCAGGTATCCCCATTTTACACAGTGCGGCAGGCAGGTGCCCCCATTTTACACAGTGCGGCAGGCAGGTATCCCCATTTTACACGGTGCGGCAGGCAGATATCCCCATTTTACACAGTGTGGAAGGCAGGTATCCCCATTTTACACAGTGCGGCAGGCAGATATCCCCATTTTACACAGTACGCAGGCAGGCAGGTATCCCCATTTTACACAGTGCGGCAGGCAGATATCCCCATTTTACACAGTACGCAGACAGGTGCCCCCATTTTACACAGTGCGGCAGGCAGATATCCCCATTTTACACAGTGCAGCAGGCAGGTATCCCCATTTTACACAGTGCGGCAGGCAGATATCCCCATTTTACACAGTACGCAGGCAGGTGCCCCCATTTTACACAGTGCGGCAGGCAGCTATCTCCATTTTACACAGTACTGCAGGCAGATATCCCCATTTTACACAGTACGCAGGCAGGTGCCCCCATTTTACAAAGTGCGGCAGGCAGGTATCCACATTTTACACAGTGCGGCAGGCAGGTATCCCCATTTTACACAGTGCGGCAGGCAGGTATCCCAATTTTACACAGTGCGGCAGGCAGGTATCCCCATTTTACACAGTGCGGCAGGCAGGTGTCAAGTAGGGGGGGAGGAAGGGGGAGAGAGAGAAAGATAGAGATAATACTTACATCTTCCCGCTTTTCGGGTCCCGCCGCCTCACGTCCCTCGCGCCGGCCACCTCCTCCTTCCAGGCTAATCTCTCCTCCCTCTCCCCGAGCGCTCCTGCTTGGGGGGGCGGGGCTTCGCGGAATGACACGTTTGCGCCGTGACGTCACGACGCAAATGCGTCATTCCGCGAAACTCCGCCCCCCGAGCAGGAGCGCTCGGGAAGAGGGAGGAGAGGAGATTACGGACACACAAAGTGCCGCGGCGGGCGCCCCGTGCGGTTGCACGGCTCGCCCGCCGCTAGAAACGGCACTATCTCTCTGTACATGTTATATCTGCCCATCCTGCACTGCACATGGGGTGTCGTTCCGAGGTGATCGCTAGCTGCATTTGTTCAAAGCGCAGTGATCAGGTTAAAAAATTGCAGTTCTGTGCATGCGTATGCGGCGCAATGCGCACGCTCGACGTACGGGCACAACGACCGATGCAGTTTGCCCAGGGTCTAGCGATGCATTTCAGTCGCACTGGTTGCCGCAGAGTGATTGACATGAAGTATGCGATTCTGGGTGGCAGCTGACCATTTTCAGGGAGTGTTCGGAAAATGCAGGCGTGGCTGGGCGAACGCTGGGCGGATGTGTGACGTCAAATCCGGAACTGAATAGTCTGAAGTGATCGCAAGCACTGAGTAGGTTTTGAGCTACTCTGAAACTACACAAATTGTTTTTGCAGGCGCTCTGCAATACAACCGTTCGTACTTATGCTAAGCTAAAATACACTCCCAGTGGGCGGCAGCATAGCGTTTGCACAGCTGCTAAAAACTGCTGGCGAGCGATCAACTTGGAATGACCCCCATGCTTTTGCCTATTAGCTAACAGATTTGCTGCTGCGATCAGGTCTGAATTAGGCCCTATAGCTACTGCATTTCTTCTTCATTAATCACTCCCCTTTTACTTTCCTGCATAGAGAGATCGCACAGATTTGATTGCCTCTGCTGTACTGTATCCCAGCCCCGACTTCCATGAGTACAAATACAACCCTTTCTTACACAGTTCAGCTGTTTGACAGCTTTCCTTTTATCCCTCATTTAAGAAAATAAAAAAGAAATTTCTGCAACTGATTATTATTATTTTTTTTAAATGATGTCTTGTGCTTAAAATAGTGCAGCACAATATCAGAAAATTGGCTTAGCAATGTAAGAAAGAATTCTACTAACTAGTAAATCAGACCACAGATGATCAACTTCCATTAAGCAATAGAAACTACTGCAGAGCTTAACATTGTATTTTATTATTTTATTTAAGCCCCTTCAGACACATTTTCTACTACAAGACATCCAACTACATAGCAAACAAACAACTATGTTGAAGGCCAGTTCCGGTATCTTTCAAAAACATGGTTTAAAATGACAAAAGGGACAACTTTGTACTACCCTTGACGACAGATTTAGTAATGAGTACACACTTCCCATACTTAAAGGACGTTCTTTCTTAAAATAGTACTATGGTAAAACAAGTCATATAATGGTCACTGTCAGAAGGATCTGTGACATATTGCTGAGGACCTGTTGCTGGCACTCCCAGTGATCTTCTTAAATGATAACTCCAGCAGTGAAGGAGTGAATTACATGGGTGTTTGAGGGACCACACAGATGGGACCCACCCTCAACCAAATAAGGCCAAGAAGAATGCTAAGAGCAAGTGTGCTAAGAATAACCCTGAGCATTAATGGGTAATGTTACAAGACACTCTGAGACCTGTCCCATATACAAATGCAGTTATTATGAGACAAGCTGCAGGGCCTTAACTGGCACTATTCAGTTCCTTTGCTTTTTTTGCTGTCTCAGATTTTCAGTTCTTTTTAGAGTTGAATACCTAATAATATTAGGGATCCTCGGAAGGACTGTGAAATATTTTCTATAGTGATCTGGAAACGCTTTGATTGATCCTAGGACTCACTGCACCGAGAAAGCCGCCAGGAGGGGGATGCTGAAATTAAGGAAGTTTCAGGCAGCATAAAAGAGGAAAGGACTGAGTTACGAAACACAGAATCCTACCCCAAAAATCTCCCCAACTTTAAATTGCTCAACACCACATCTGAAGACTTATGACCTGTTACTGCCATTGATTCCTTAATATTCAATCATCGCTATGACAGAAAGCACAGCTGAAGGTAATTTAACTATTTTTGGATGCAAGAAACTGCAATTGATTTTCACTGATGAAACTTTTTGTACCTAAAATGTTTTTATATTAATTTGTCACTTGGAAAAAACAACAACAACTTACTTTACTTTTAGTTAGCAAAGGAATGACTTCATCAGAACACTTTCGGAGTTGCTAGTTATTTTTTATTATTTACAGTTACTGTAGATATTTTGCATGTAAAGTGGAATATCAGATCTCCTGTCCACTCTATAAATAACATGAAATATGAGGCCTGTTAGGGATAATCTCTGAACATCTTCGACAGTGACATAAGAGCAATGTTTATTGGACTCACTATCTGCATTTAAGAATCCACAACTTGCCCTCTCTCTTGTAACCAGTCTGTAAGGTTCACTCCTATGCACAGTTGCAGTCAGTCACTAATGCAGTATAAATGTTTTTACAGATGATGCATTTTTCTTGGGGATGTTTATTAAGCCTAGAATGCCTAAGTAACTAATGAGCTGATGCTACTTGCAAGCAGTACAACCCAGGACATGCTGGGAGATGTAGTTCAACAACTACAAGACAGCCACATGTTGCTTGCTGGTGACAGAAATCCATAATGTTACTGATCTTGTTGAAACAACATAATACTTTTTTTTTTACTTTTAAGCATTTTTTTAAAGGAAAATAAATGAGCAAATGTCAACAACTAAAATAAGTCTGCCTCGTAGTATGTTGTCCATTTAGAAATATTTGTAAAAAGATAAACACAAGAGTAAATCATTTATGACAAAAATATACAATTATGTACACAGAAAAGAATAATAAACATATTGAGGTGGTTTATAAACAGCGGTGATCAGCCATAGCTCTAGCAGAATGTTAGGTTTTTTCAAGCACTAAAGCTATCCTCTTTTTCATAATAACCAAAAATACACCAATTAACAATACACCAATAGTAAGGTGATCTTTGTTAATCAATTAAATTCAGCAAAACTTATCTTTATGGTCTGATAAACAATACAATATATCAAAGCACTGCAATGCTGTTAAATGGTAACATCAATATAGAATGTATTATGTAACCTCAAGCAATGTTTTGAATATACCAAAAAAAGTTGTCACATCCTGACATAAATTGACAGGATCCCCAGGCTATTTATAAGCATATTCCCATAATGTATAATATCATGTAATAATAATATAAACAGTATTCAGTTATATTAAGTACACATGTAAAACACAATAATATAATTTATAGTGTGCCGTAATGTTGATTAGTTTGCTGCATTAAAGCCACATTTTTACAGAAGATGTTATAGTATGGAAGCAATTCATGATGGGCCATGTATTACAAAATTGTATTTACAGTGTAGTGTAACCTATACTATTGTTAATACACATTTTGCATAATAAATTATGTATATTCAGAGGTATTTACTTTAATGAAAGAGCATTTCAAGCCAATGCTGTATGTGTACATTTAGTGGTATTTATTTTTTATTTTTTTACAAAAAGATGGTTTCCATACCTCTCAACATTCCAGTCTTTGGTGGTTACATTATGATACATGATAGTGTGTGGATGAGTCGCAATGGGTCATAACTAGCACATTTGTGGCACTAGGCGAACCTGAGTCCACTCCTCTGAAAACATTGCTACAATGCTATACTCAACAGTTCTGGCCACAAAACATTCTTGTCATCGGTTAGTCAGAACCCTGTCTGTTCATGATATGATCATATAATCTGTGGTCAAATACTTCATAATTGAATCACTAAGATTTATTAATTTGCAAAAGACATGTTGGTGCTTGGACAACTGACTTCAGTTATTTCTTAATAAATGCTGTAACTACCTGTAGCTTTAATCTTGTTATCTCTATAGATATTCTCTCACAGATTCACTTGCATGTCAGAGTACTGCAAAAAATTGAAGATCACTGATAGTATTATCTATAGTCATTAGTCAGTGGCACCGAGAGTGTTTGTGTGTGTGTGTGTGTGTGTGTGTGTGTGTGTGTGTGTGTGTGTGTGTGTGTGGAGATTGGGGGAGTACTGGGGCGGCGCACTTTACCTGGTCCTGGGCTTTTTGGAGGACCCCAGCGGGGTGCCCAGGTCAGTTGCTGAGGGGTATATTGTCCCTCTTTGCAGCAATGCTGTTGACCGGATCTGCCCCTCCCCTCCTTCTTGCTGTTTGACAGTCGACCTGCCATCCAGAGGCTGAGAAAGAGCAGCAGCATCACCAACATCAAGGTGACAATGCCATCCTCCCTGATCCCCCCCCCCCATCCACAGAGCGTGTGGTGCTCCCTACCCTTAATAACACCCCCATTCTTTGCAGCACCGCATATGGTATTGTTTTTTAGGGGGGCATGACTACACTTCCTGAGTTTCGTCCACCCATCCCAGCTATAAGTGGCTCTGTATTTAGTCTATGACAATGATCTGAAACATTTCAGGGGCCACATGGTTGGACAACTAAGCTTATAAAGGCCCACACATTAACTTTCATTTATGAAACAAATACAAATATTTTTATTAAAAAAATACACCTACCTGTAATATATTAGCAGGCACTTTAAGCAAGTTTAAAAAGCTATAAACAAACAAATCACACAATAAAGCAGAAAGGAGCTGTGGGCCGCAGGTAAAGGAGGGAAGGTATAATGGTTAGCATTACTGTCACTATCACAGCACTGAAGTCAGGGAGGCGATTCCCACAGTGGCCCTGTGTGGAGTTTGTATATTCTCCCCCATACTTGCATGGGTTTCCTCCCACAATCCAAAAATATATTGGTAGGTTAACTGGCTTCTGAAAAAAAAATGAACCCTAATGTGTAAGTGTGTGTGTGTGTGTACATGGGCAGACTAGATGGGCCAAGTGGTTCTTATCTGCCATCAAATTCTAAGATTTAGAAACCTATTTATATTCCCTGTATAGGTCAAATATTAGGTAAAATTTATGATATTGAAAATTACTGGGATGATGTCTGTACTGTATGGAGATATGTGGTCAATGAGATGTTTTTTGTGCTGTATAACAATCAATGCTATGCTTTTTGTACTGTGGGCCTGTCAATAGGATGCTCTATGACTGTGTACTGTATGTTGGTCACTTGGATTCTGTGCATACTATGTGGTGGTCACTGGGATACTCTCCATATAATATGGAGTTCACTGGGATGCTACCTGTATTGTATGGAGATCTCATGGATGCTTAATGTATGTTATGGTGGTAACTGGAATATTGTCTGTAATGTATGAACATCACTGGAATGCTGTTTGTGCTATATAATGGTCACTGGAGGGATCTCTGTATTGTATGATGTTCATTGGGATGTTGTCTGTACTGCATTAGCTTTGACTGGGATGCTGTCTGCATTGTATAGTGGTGACTGGGATGTTCTAGGCCAGTGGTTCTCAAACTCAGTCCTCAGGACCCCACACAGTGCATGTTTTGCAGGTAACCCAGCCGGTGCACAGGTGTATTAATTAATCACTGACACATTTTAAAAGGTCCACAGGTGGAGTTAATTATGTCACTTGTAATTCTGTGAGGAGACCTGAAAACATGCACCGTGTGGGGTCCTGAGGACCGAGTTTGAGAACCTGTGTTCTAGGCATTCCATTGTGGTCACTGAGATGCTGTCTGTGTGGAGATCACTAGAATGCTGTCTGGCAGTCACTGGGATTCTGTCTGTACAGTATGCTGGTCAATTTGATACTCTTTACTGTATGGCAAACACTAGGATGCTATCTAAACTGTATGGCGGTCATGTAGGTGTCTAACGGAGGTTCTCACATGCCATTCCCTGCCCACTGGCTTCTATTTCTGGTTATGACTTGTTTGTCCTGAAAAGTCAGGTCTCTGATAGTGCGGTGACCATGATTTTGTGGATGCTTAATATCTTCTAGACATTCTTTCTATAGAGTTTCACTTTTAAAAGGCTGTGGTCCAAACTGATTATCTGTAGCTGGAGGTATTTCTGTCTCTCCTATAATATACCACCCCCTGCCCATCAGATCTTCTCACATACCAGCTACTACTTATCAGGTCTTCTCACACTCCAACCCCTGCATACTAGCTCTTCTCATACGCCGCCTCTTGCCCTGCAGATTTCTCACAAGACATCCAATGAGAATATCATGCACAGTACTTACAGACATGGAGACTATCACATACAACTTATTGACAAGGACACAAGCACACAGACCTTACTGACAGAGAGACTGTCACACATAGCTTTGTGACACACAGATTACTGATATGCATACTGCCACACAGCCTACAGAAGCAGAGTCTGTCAAACACAGTTTACTGACACACAGACTGTCACAGTGCTTACAGATATCGAAATAGTTAAACACTGCACATGGACTCAAACAATGTCAGTATGCTTACTGACATGGAGACTGTCAGACTGTCACACTTAAGCTTACTGACACAGAGACAGTCACGGTGTTAACTGAAACAGGGACCATCACATAATGTTTACTAACATGGATACTGTCTAATAATGCTTACGGAAATGGAGACTGTCACATGCTTACTGACACAGAAACTGTTCATGCTTACTAACATGGGGACTGTATGCAATCTCAAAATGTCACCACCAGAGTGCCCTCTGTTATCATGGAGATATCCCCCAGCTGAGAGGAGAGCACAGCACCTTGTGAAGCCTGTGATCCTGATCCAACAAGGTCTGTCTTTGGCCTTATCCAGAGGCCCTTGGTTATAAGCCCTCATTTGATGATAGCCAATTTAATAGAATAATTTTTAAAAAGCCATAACTATGACTTTTTTATTTTTAATTATGTATAGATATTTACTTAGTAGGACAGCTTACAGAGGCAGTATGTTCATGTCCTACCCATTTACAGTCCATTCAAGGTGGCATATAGTACAGTACAGTGGAAATATTTTGCAGTTACAGTACTGGTACTTTTTTGACTGACAGTACCAACACAAACATCCAAGTGCCTCCCCCAAACAGGTGCCGCCCCTAGGCATGTGCCTCACATGCCTAATGGGAAATTCCCTACTGCCCTATGGTACCCTCCAAAAGCTCAGTTAGCAGTGTTGAGCTGACAAGGGTATTTGTAGGCATAGCAGCAAGACAAGATGATCAAGGGAGGGCAGTGGATGGAGTGGTGATTGGGCAGCAGTGAGGGAGGTGCTTGGGGATGTCTAAGAAGGGTCATACTTACTAGAAATCTCAAAGAAAAAACAGTGCCAATTAGTGATGAGCGGATTCGGTTTTACTCGGTTTTACTCGGTTTTACACGGTTCTCAAAACGGCATCTTATTGGCTCACGGATGTCACGTGTTTTGGATAGCCAATAAGATGCCGTTTTGAGAACCGAGTAAAACCGAGTAAAACCGAGTAAAACCGAACCTCGCTCATCACTAGTGCCAATGACAGCCTTTTCCAGGGCTCTCTCACAACCCTATTGGGCAGATGGTGATCTCAGCCGTGCTGGCATAAGTTTCCCAGACAGCAGTTTGTCCTTGTCCTTGCCCTAGTGGCAATAAATCTAGTTACTATCAAATCTGCATCTCTATGTCAATCTGCTATCATGATGAGCTGATTTCCAATTACGTTATTGCAATGTATTGCCTCAGTGGAATCTTGAGGCTACCACCATTAATGTTTTTTTCAGATACTGTTTCTGCCTAGCACTATTTTTTTATTGCCAATGGAAAGTCTCAAATTCTATCTTCAACATTTTATCAATCATATCTAGCTAGGCCTAGACACATATACTGTAGGTGTTTGACAGTACAGAACACTTTTGAATTTGCTGTGCTCTGCAGTGAATAAATTAATAAATTAGTGATGTCAGTGAAGCTACATGTAGTTTGCAGCACACTGTTCATTGAAAATTCGTCTGATTAAATTTCTGATCCAGATTATCCATATTTTATGAACTGCTATGAGAATGAACAAGTCTGCCCACTCTCCATTGTTCTGGAGCATCCAGTAGCTATTTACAACCACAGGCTTTGTAGTCAGACCGAGTCTCTTGTCTGCCGGTCCACTCTGTGTACACTGTCTGCTGCCCTTGAACAACTCTCTACACCTGGAGGGCAACATGGTTTTGCCAAGTTGCTTTATACTTTGCTTTACTTACAAACAGTGATCAGTTCCAGTATATGTGATGTAACTCTGTTTTACCGACACACTCAGGAATCTGTTATATAATTTTACCTGTAACTGCTGCAAAATGCTCACTTCTTTCCACTTTCCAAAAATACTTTTAAACAATTGTATCTGGTAAACACATTATTATATTTTAAGCTGATTTTTGTTTATGAAAAGTGAAAAAAAAAATATAATTTGTTTTCTCACTACATTATATGCGGCATTTAGTGTACTACTCTATAATACATCATTTGAGCTCGCTTCATTTTGCCTATGAATGCAGGACAGCTATTCACATGCTACTGTATTGTACAGTACATCAAGCTCTGTACAGTGCATTGTACTGTATATTTGCATTATACTAATTGTGTACCAAGTCTTTTTTCTCCATGTTTCAATGTAATAATATTATTGTTCTGTCTACAATGACAACAGACAATTGTTTAACTCTGCTGCATAGCAAATTAAAATTAAATGTCACATTTCCAGTTTTGTCAAACTGTGATTACTTTTACATATGTATTTGTTACAAGCTACCATTTCTAAGGGCATCAACATGTGAAATGCTTCTATCCTTACTGTTCTAATAATCTCACTGTATTGTAGACATATTTATCAGTATTATTTTTATTATTTTCGCATTTTGTTTAATATCATACGAATGTACTAATAGGCAAATGGAAGAGAATTCTCAAAATTATCCTTCAAGCCCTTAAATTTGCATTTTTTTGTAATCAGATTGCATTTCCCATACTTGGAGCAGGAAATGTGATCTGTTCAAATAATTTACTAAATTAAAATTGTAAAAAAATACTGGAGGGGGACCTGTTATAATAGCACCAGTTATGCAGGCTTACCTGTGGTTTAACTACCTCCTGCTCTGCTTTGACAGGCAGCGCAGAGCTCAGAGCAGGTGCCTGTGATCGGCCACATGTGTCTAAATAGACCACAGACTGATACAGTGCTAAAATCATAGTTAAAAAAGGAAGTATAAATAAATACACTTACCTTCATTCAGTGATCGGTGATCCAGTGAAATGCAGCCAGTCAGCTGATCGATGTGCTCCTTCTGTAACCTTGGTCATCTGATCTGCTGTGAACCGAGATGCTGTGAAGTCCCGACTAGCATCTAAGTATACAGCATTGATCAGATGCACAGTCGCATGGTATTTTTTGCTGAAAATACCTTGAGAAGCGCGAGGGAGGGATTCACTGGGACAGAGCACTCACACAAGCTCTTTCCCTGCATGCAATATTTGATATATTCACCTGAATTTATCACAGCCCATCCACATCTTATTGTGATAAATAAGAAAGGAACATACAGATAGGTTGAGGCTTTTCTCATTTGCAATGTGCACTTTAAAACTGTGTTAAAATTTAAATTACATGTATACAAATAATGAGTTTCCTACTCTGTTATGGAAGGGGAAGGCTGCCAGTATGTTTACGGTTGTGTCTATGTTTCCTTCGTGATCAGGACCAGGAAGTGACAGCACAAGAGGGCAGTAGATAACTTCCGCCCTTACAGAACCTTAATGTTTTCTCAGTTCTCCGTTTGTTTGAGGTTATTTTGTATTTTCTATGCACCATGCTCGCCACGCTTCAGGCTTGGTGTCTCGCTTCCCTCGCCACAGGTTACTATTCCAAATAGTTTGTGACATGGACCAAGGGGCTTATGGGAAAGGTCCTCTCCACAAAGGGAAACTAGACGCTACCCATACTTTTACTACTCTAGTGTCCTTTCAAACTTAATAAATAAATATTACATTTGTTTGCTTACCCCAAGACACATTGGAACTATATGGTTTTTGAATGTGTATGTTCCATGTATTGCAATTTTTAAACATATTTAGTACACACAGTCAAGCAGCACCTCCTGTCAAATTCCTGGTGCATCTGACCCTTGGACATCAAAGGAAAGGTAGTGGCAGTTGCTAACTTGCGTATGTGTCCAGCTATGAAACTGTTGTAATAATGTAACTCTGTTCAGTTTTATGATTACATCTGCTTTCCAACTCTGAATAAGGCACACACTGTGTGTATGTACAGAAAATTTCAATGGGCATACTAAACATCCTAGTGACATTTGGTGGACCCCTTTGTTCTAAGTAAGCATTCGTTACCTCTCATACCAAGAAATAAAGACACGGAGACTTGAATTTGGCAGAAAAATTGCTAGCTATTTATTTGACCCTAACCATAGCAAACCTGTAAATGAAAAACTTTTGTTAAGATGCCGAAACAGCCGGCATATGGTGGCAGAAAAAAGAACGGCTCTATTGAACTGACACTAACCTTAAAAATGCTAAAATCAAAACCATCTTAATTTAAATACAAACTATCAAAACGGTAATAGGTGCTAGCTCCACCCCCACAATGACTTCCCACCCGGAGGGGTGCCCATTCCGCTGCCTCCCGGTCAGGTGGTCGAGCGGCCAATAAGTCGATGGAGGTGAGTGCACCTAAACCAAATCAAACTGTAAATCCCTACAGCTTACCATACAACTACAAACTGCCATTCTTTTCCGCCAATAAATAGCCAACAATTCAATGCCAATGCACTCCGTGCCAGAACCTCTACCAAACAGGGTGGGAGGGCGGGAAGGCAATTTCAGCAACCAGAGAGAGACAAAATGGCCTATCCTACCCTATATATGCTAACCCTCCCCTTTTTCCAAGGGCTGTACTTTCCTTCCAGCTAGGTCCACCCCTCACAAGATGTTTAACTCATTCCTTTCCTATGCTGTCAATTCTCTCTCCTAAACATCCTAGTGACATTTGGTGGACCCCTTTGTTCTAAGTAAGCATTCGTTACCTCTCATACCAAGAAATAAAGACACGGAGACTTGAATTTGGCAGAAAAATTGCTAGCTATTTATTTGACCCTAACCATAGCAAACCTGTAAATGAAAAACTTTTGTTATGATGCCGAAACAGCCGGCATATGGTGGCAGAAAAAAGAACGGCTCTATTGAACTGACGCTAACCTTAAAAATGCTAAAATCAAAACCATCTTAATTTAAATACAAACTATCAAAACGGTAATAGGTGCTAGCTCCACCCCCACAATGACTTCCCACCCGGAGGGGTGCCCATTCCACTGCCTCCCGGTCGGGTGGTCGAGCGGCCAATAAGTCGATGGAGGTGAGTGCACCTAAACCAAATCAAACTGTAAATCACTACAGCTTACCATACAACTACAAACTGCCGTTCTTTTCCGCCAACAGCGAAAGACTCCTCCCCAGAGTCTTCGCACCGCCACCATAACCTCACCCTAACTCCTGCAACACTAGGAACAGATCCTCCAGGAAAAACATCATCCCCTCATTGGATAGGTGCACACCATCAGGCCGAAAAAGGTGACTGTCTCGGAACCGAATCCTAGGGTGGCGAACTACTTTGCCTCCGTGCGACAGCACCCACTTCGCCACCGCCCCATTCACCTTCTTTCTGGCCTCATCAATTACGCGACCGTCCGTCACACCTCGCCAACTCAACCTTGGCACCATCAATGAGAACACCAATATGCAATTGGTCCATGCTGCGGCCACACTTGACAGATCCTGTATCATGGCCCACCGCAACTCCAAAGACGTCCTCTTCCCCAGGTCGTTGCCACCCAGATGGACAACCAATACTCTAGGAACTCCATGCTTGCTGGCCTGACTGACTAGTCTACTCCTCAGATCTTTCCACATCATTCCTCGCCAACCAAGCCATCTAACTCCCTGAGCCCTAGGAAACCGCTGAGCCCCAGCCGAGGCTAAAAACTTTGCGGCCCAAAAAACATACGAGTGGCCCACCACCCAAACGGTCAAGTCATCAGCAAACCAACCTGAAGAGGAGGAAAAGGGGGTAAAATTGGTTACTAAATATCTAAACCATAATTCAGTAAGTGCATTAACCTGAAGGATCTGCCAAAAAGAAAAATTTTCTGTTTCCGAATATTGCAGAAATCTCGGCCTAGCCGATCTGCACGAGCTTCGAGCCAATTTGAAGCATAACATGAACACACGAATGGGGAAAATGAAAACAAATTTAAGAAAATAAAACGGGGGGGGGGGTTAAAAAGGGGTAAAACATGTAAGAACTCAGCTGGAGGTGAAAGCGTAAAGACCTGCTGAGGGACTCTGATTAGAACGAATTAGCCGAATTGTGGATTAGAATTCAGTCCGTCAAGTCAGGCAAAAAAATCGCAAAATAACTCCAGACCCCCGCTGCCGGCTCATGCCCGCAACGGCGAGTAGCTAATCCCTGAGTAGGATAAAAAGGGGGGAAGACAAACACACGCACAAGACCATAACGTACTGAACTGTACAACATGACTGAACAACTGTAATTAAACAACAAACTACGCGCGAGCCAACATTTCATGCAACGGGGCGAATATACCGTCTGTAACTTGACGACTTCCATCGCCCCACCGCCTGGACCTCGGCCATGGAAAATCCCACCGCCGCAGCCGACGTCGCAGCCCCTATGCGGAAGGAATGCATCCCGAAAGCAGCGGGTGGAAGGCCCAAGCTCGCAAGACAGCGACCCAGCATCCAACGAAATTGATACTTCGTCACCGGCAGCCCGTCATAATGCAGCAGCCATGACCCCCGACCGCCGGTCCGTACTGCCGCATACTGCACTGCCAAACTTACTGGGCAAATGCTCTCATCCAGTGCCGGAACCAAGGTGACCCAACGGCCTCTCCCCACTTGGTCCGTCTTAGAGCGACACAATCTGCAAAGCAAGGACCTCTCACCCACCACCATGTCCCCGACCAGCATGCACGAATCTGCTCGCTTAGAAGGCGCCACCAATTCCGAAACCCTAAAGGCCCCGTGGTAAGCCATTGAAAACGCCAAACTGAACAACAGCGACTCAAACATGGACGATGCGACACCTCCTACCGCCCTGATGACAGCTGGCAACAAGGCCGCGTCAATGGGCCGCCTCTTGTCAGGCGGCGTCGACGCCACTCGCGCCCATCCTTTCATCGCCTTCAGCAGAATCCCACTTTTCGTCACGTCGGGGACGCCCTTTATTTTGCTGAAAAACAAAATCCCAGCCAAGTACCGGGCAACCACCGCTCTGGACCTACCCGAAACATACAGCTGCCAAATAAAAGAAAGCATCATCCGATGCCCGCTGTTACCTTGTGAATTCCGTCCTTGAACAAACTCCTCCCACTCGCTCCAGGCTTGCCTGTAAGCCGTAAGCGTAGTTGGCGCGACTGACCGCAACGCTAGACCCTCCAGTCCGGCCCGATCACCTGCCAAACATAACCGGGACAATGAAAACCATGCTCGTCGGCCTCGGGTGCCAACAAACAAAATCTTTCCCACTGCCCTCGTGATAACGCGTCAGCAATTCCGTTCTCTAGCCCCGGCACGTGCTGCGCGCGGAACCACACGTTCCAACGTAGGCACGTCAACATCAACTGCCCCAGCACCCGCAGAACGACCAGCGACTTCGCCCTCTGGTTGTTAATCGCATGCACCACACCCAGATTATCACATCTAAACAAGATGCTGCGATGAGCCAGCCGATCGCCCCATACCTCCAGCGCCACCATAATGGGGAAAAGCTCCAGAAGCAAAAGGTCCTTTGTTAAACCTTCGCGATGCCATTCCGCCGGCCACGAGGCCGCGCACCAAGATCCCTCCAGATAGCAACCGAATCCAGAGGCACCCGCTGCGTCGGTGAACAACTGCAACCTAGCGCTGTCCAACATTGGGGCCTGCCATATACACACCCCGTTGAAGTCCTCCAGGAACGAGGCCCATACTGCCAAATCCCTCTTAATCTCTGAGGACAAACGTATGAAATGGTGTGGTCTGGCACACCCTGCAGTCGCCCTTTCTAGCTTCCGGCAGAAAACCCTGCCCATCGGGATTACCCGACAAGCAAAGTTCAACATGCCCAGCAAGGACTGCGCCTGCCGTAGTGTGACCTTACGCGACCCTACAAACCGGCAAATGGCGTCGCGGAGCTTCACCACCTTGTCCCGAGGAAGCCGACACACTCCTGCCACCGTGTCAATCTCAATCCCCAAAAAGGACAAGCAGGAGGACGGGCCCTCTGTTTTATCCTCGGCCACCGGAACGCCGAAGTGGAAAAACAGCGCTCGGATGCTGAAAAGCAAGTTGCCGCACCGTGGTGAATTTGCCGGACCCGCGCACAGGAAGTCATCGAGGTAATGGGCGACCCAGTGACCCCCTGATGAATACTCCACGCACCAATGTAAAAAAGTGCTAAAACGCTCGAAAAATTAGCATGAAACGGAACATCCAATCGGCAAACATTTGTCGATGAAATACTCCGCTCCAATCCGGAAACCCATAAAACGGAATGAGTCCGGGTGTAATGGCAGCAACCGAAAAGCAGACTCAACATCAATCTTAGCCATGAGGGCCCCGGTCCCGTAACCGCGGACCATCTCCAACGCTTCGTCAAACAACTGATACACCACCGAGCAATGAGCCGGCGGTATTGCGTCGTTGACCGACGCCCCCGACGGGTAAGAAAGATGCTGAATGAGCCGGAAAGCGCCTGGAGTCTTCTTGGGAACCACCCCCACTGGAGAGATGACCAAGTCATCCACCGGGGGCGATGGAAACGGTCCCTCCATCCTGCCCAACCTGACCTCCTTATCCACTTTCTCCCTTAGTACTAACGGCAAGGCTCGGGCAGACTGGAGGTTCCGCTGGGCACGTACGGACACCTCGCTCGCAACAGGCAAGCGAAACCCAAACTGAAAACCGGAAAACAAAAATTGTGCATCCTCCCTATTTGGATACAAGTCCAACCACCAGCCCATCGTCTCCAATTTAATTGGTGTTGGCGCTCTGCGAAGCGCTCCCACCCGCGGCTTGTCTGGGGTAAGGTTGCTTACCCCGGGCACCCTGCCGACTGCCTTTGAAGCAGGAGGAAGCTTGGTGGGATCCGCCGCACTGCAGGCACGAGTGTCGAAAACGACACTGCTTGCCGAAGGAACACGCCACGTTGTTAAACGTGAAACATTTTCCTTTTGAGGCGGCACGCCCCCCTGCGCGGACGGCCGACCTACCTGGCTTGGCCAATCCGCCTTCCGCGCCGGACCCTTGGGCGGACGACCCTGCGCGGTGCCCATCCGCCCCCGGCTTCCGGGGCTCCTCAGCCTGTTGCGAAGCCCGAGTGACCTTGAGCCAGACCTCAACGTCCTTGAACCCAAAGTCCATGACCTGCAATCCGTCCTGCTTTTCCCTGAATTCCTGGTCGTACCTACGCCACTCCGATCCCGCAGACGTGCGCTGCATGTCGTGCATGAGATGCAGGTACCGGATTATATTCATGTGCTCGTTTGGCCTGTCCTCCAGGTAACACGCCGCAAAGACCCAAAACCCGGCCAGCCAATTATCGAAGGTACGGAATGCCTCCGTCCCGATACCCTTCTTCGCTGCCGCCGCTTTATACTCCCTCTTCACGTCCTTCGTCAGGACGAACACATCAACGAAGTCCCCTCTGCGAATCTTCCTGCGGCAGCTATCTCGAAGCCCCCGCATAACGGCAGTATATTCGCAGCGCACGACCCCGGGCAAATCGCGGCGCTTCTTGGCCCTACGAGCTTCCTCGCTAAGCCGCTTGCGCCTCTTCCGCCTCTTCTGCTGGCCCGCTGCCCTCTTGGCAAATTTTGTTGCCCGCTTCCTTGCCCTAGTCGTGCTACTGACTGCGGACACCTGCGACGATAGAGAAGACGAAGAGGAGGAAGAGGAAGAACTATGAGAGCTAGAGCCCGTGGAGGAACCTGATACCGACTGCTCCACCTCACCTGATGCCGCCGACCCCGACATGGAATCCTCCGGCGTGGCCACACCACCATCTTCCTCTCCGTATTCAGCCATCTCCACTTCCCCGAGGTCCCCTGTAACAGAGAAAGAAACGGAGGACCCAGCCAGCACTTGCGGCGCATGCCGCGCCGTCCGTGAGGGGGGAGTTGCCGCCGAGCACCCCTGCTCGTCCTGCCCCGGACCCTGCTCCAATTCTGCGGCGGCCGCCCGAGCTCCCGGCAGGCGCGTGCCACTCGCTGCGCCGCCGCAGCCCTCCGACCACCGGCCCCGCCTGCCGCCGCAGGTTCGCCGGAACTAGCAGCCGTCCTCGGGGAGCCAGCCGCTGCTAACGGCCCTAAAGCCTCCACCACGGTGGCCAGGGCCGACGCCAGCGCTCCGGAGGGGTCGCGACGCCCCCAAAACGAGCCATCGGGCCCCGAGGAACCTCCCGCCGGGGCCCGCGCGCGACCACGCGCCCGCCGCCCGACCGGTGGCAACCGGGCACCCAACGCCCGCTGCCCCGGTGGGAAGATGGGGGCGCCCCTGTCGGCGCCCGCGCTGCCCTCGCTCTCCGCCTCCGAGTACGCCACCTCCCCCTGCGAGTCGGAACTATCTCCCGCCACTAGGGGGGAGACGCCCCGGGAATAATCTGCACGCGCCGCCGCCCTGCGGGCGCTGACCCATTCCCTGTCCCCCCTCCTCCCCCGCGGGCCGCTGGATTCCGGCCCCAGGGAAGTAATTAGGGGAGGCCGAGAAACTCGCGGCACAGCTGCGCGCGCCCGCGCGCGGACTGCGCCGCTGGCAGTGGACACGGGCACGCGCGCCTCCCGCGCGTGCGCCCAGTCACCGTATGCAGCTGCACTCCGGTGCTCATATTCACCCACCACTTGTGCCTCCCGCCTGCCCCCTGATGCTGCCCTACCTCTCCTGTCTCCCTGGCCCCCGCCGGACTCCGGCTGCCGGGGAGTCAACTGCAGTGAACAGGGGGACAACAGGGCTGGCTGCGCGCACTCGTGCGCGGCCGGCGCCGCCGGAGGCAGGCGTGGGCGCGCGCGCACCTCGTGCGCGCGTCCCACTGGTCTCCGTAACAGCTCCCCCGCCAGCCGCACTGACCATACCTGCCGCGCGAGGCCCCGAAGCAAGCCCCGCGCGCCGAGCCACCGACCCCGTCCGGCTTCTACCCCCCGCCCGGCACTCAGCTCCGGCCGCGGCAAGGGGGGAGAGACAGGGGCCGCCTGTGCAGCAGCCGCCGAGCGCCCTCTGCGGCGCGCATGCGCGCGCCCGCGGGCACCGGACACCGCCGCGTCGTCAGGCGCTCCCGGAGGCGTGGGCTGATGCCCGTCTATCTCCGGGCCTGACTGGATCTCTGGCCTACCCCGCCGCCCGCGCAGGCAAAACCGGCCTGGCCCCCAGCGGCGAGGCCGACCCGACCCGCCTAGCTGCGCTCCTGCCCGCGCCCGTGGAGGCCGCAGGGGACGGAGCCCCGTCCCCCATCCCTTCCCCCGGCCCAGCTCCACCGCCAGAAGTGCAGTATCGAGCTGGGGTCCCCGGCGGAACGGCGAGGGCGGGAAGCCATGGCAACCAAAGTAAGGGAGAGCAGTTAAATTAAAAAAAACCCTAGCTGTACACCAAATATGGGGAGCTCTACACTGCAGCACTCACCCAGCACAAGGCAATTTCAGCAACCAGAGAGAGACAAAATGGCCTATCCTACCCTATATATGCTAACCCTCCCCTTTTTCCAAGGGCTGTACTTTCCTTCCAGCTAGGTGCACCCCTCACAAGATGTTTAACTCATTCCTTTCCTATGCTGTCAATTCTCTCTCCTGTATGTACTAAGACTTGGAGAGTGATAAAGTGAAGATACATAAAATACCAACTAATCAGCACACAGCTGTCATTTTCAAACACAGCCTTTAACTCGACAGGTGATGATTGGTTGGTAGTTTATCTCTCCACTTTATCATTCCCCAAGGCATAGTACATCAGCCCCATACATACAGATGTGTCCTCATACACCTTTCCCTTTTTGCTTCATTTGGCATGAAATGCTTAATATGGCTAAGATGCTCCACCACCAGTAGCGTTTAGATGGATTCCTAATTTTTTTTCCCACAAAAAAGAATTTGTATAAAACAGCAGACTAAATTAGGATATCTTCAGAAAAATCACAAGGCGTGTCTAAATCACAGATTAATTTGCATGACTAATTTTGCCATATGACTAAATTGGGAAATGTGTATGTGAACACAACTGTTTATATGTCTATCTACCTACCTACCTATATCACAGAGTGAATGGTGAAAATCTATGTATTTGTACTGACTGCCATTGGCACTCTTTAGGTGACAATAGAAATTGTTGGCAATGTTTAGGTGACAATGGAAATTGTTGCCAATGTTTAGGTGACAATAGAAATTGGTCTCTTTTTATGCTTGGGTGATCTAGTTATTGATCATGTCCATTCATACTGCAATATGATTGTATGAGGTGGAGTCACATCCTGGTTGGGTCGTGTTTTTAATCAGGTTGATCAAATTGCTATCTTTGAACAGCGTTATTTTTTTATTTATTTTAAAGTTATTTGTATTAATAATATAAGGCATCCATAGCTCTATTTCAGTTAACCAATAATATCTGAAACTTATTTAACTATCTTAACACTAAAAATAACCACATGGACACAGACTGCTTTGGTTGAAGGTCATAACTTGGATTTACTAAGGTACTGTATGACCTTGAGGTTTTACTTTTACTTAATTTTGGGGGCGCAAAGAAGGATGCTACAAACGCACAGCTCCAGCCAAATGATTCTGAACTAATATTGGGAGGCAACTGATACACCCCTCCTGTGACAAAATGTAAGCTGAGCTATGTAGGCTTTTTAAAGGGTATGTGCTCCACAACGGCTTCTTACACATTATGTGGCCGCTGTTTTTAGCATCTTCCCGCCCAACATCATTGTATAAACAAAGAGTTAGTAAGAACAGAATGAAGAAAGGAACCCAGTTGCTTATTTCAGTGTCATATTCCCTGAAACAGAAATGTTTATATACCATGTACTTTTTCTACATTGTCTTGTACTGTAAGTTGCTGTTTTCTTGTTTTGCTCATTTGCTGTACTTTGGTAGCACTGTGGAGCTCTTATGGCCCCATGTAAATAAAGTATAGTAATAATAATAATAATAATAATAATAATAATAATAATATTATATGGTATTTCTCACATTGTTTGCTCAAACATTTAAATTATAGTAAACTCCCTTATTATAGTCAACCTAACATCTAGGTAGTTGCTTATTCTCATAACGTTCAGGATATGCTAATAAACTGAGATGCTATTTTGTTGAACAAATTGATTAATGACCTTTCACATCGACTCTTCTTAAACACTGTGTCTCTGTCACATCTGCAATTGGCAACTGTGATGTCTGGGCCATATGTATCAGTTCACTGTTTCCGCTGTAAGTTTGATAAAGGTGGATAACCTGCCATTTTCTGACATAATAGTACACAATACACTGTAATTTAATTTTATACTATTTATTTACCATACTATTATTTTGTGTTTCCTCTCCTAAACCCACTGATATTGGCATAACATGCAAAATAATGAAGATACAAATGTATGTTTAATACAAAGATGGTCAAATATAAAGTAACTTAATGGAAGTGGGAAACAGTAATAACAAAGACTTCACATTTTAACAAAACTCAACACAATCATTTTGATGTTTTAGGATGGAATTCAATTAAGAGGGATGTTCTCGCCCCTGCAAGTAAGTACAGCTACATGCCTCACTTACAGTACCTGTGGTTTTGCAGGTTTTTGTTCACAATCCCATAGGGCTGCAAGTGAAGTGGTGCGAGTCCAGTTGGAGAATAATCCACGTGAGGGGAGAGTTCAGATGCCGTTGCCAGTGTTGACATGTCAATGACAACTCACCCCCCATTGAGTGTGGAGCATTGCCGGATTAGGGGATGGGGGCCCAGGGGGTAAAGTACCCCTGAGAGGGGGCCACCTGGACAGAGCTGCTATGCAGGGATGATTATATGCGTCTCCAGGCTCCACCGCTCTCCACCAAGAGCTGTCACTGCGAGTGCTGCTGCTGGATACAGGTGCACCATGTTTTTTATGTGATACAGAGTCTGGCCACCCTCAGAGCTCCAGTTGTGCTGTGGAGCTTACTGTAGCCACAAAGATAGCCTAGTTCAGGTGAGCTACTGCGGGTGCATCTCCCATGGAAATCACTGCACTCCTCCATCCCCAGTGACCTATACACCCTCCCTCCCCAGTATCCTGACACTTTTGTTGGCAGAGTGTTGCAGTGTCGGATAGGGATGTTAGTCCACACAACGGCACTTAACTAGGATGATTGGTTTATTAATATAACAGAGATAACAGCTTGTAGTATATAGAAGATGTTCTGCAGCAGCAGGGACTCACAGTATACATGTGGAACAGTACAGTGGTGACACATTGACTTAACACACACAGGATACGGCTGCATACACACATGGTGCGGCTGCGGGGTAGACAAGGTCACACACTCAGGAGAGCAGAAACTGCACATCAGTGCAGTTGACTCTCCCAGGAAGAACTCTCTCAGACTGTGCACTAAGCACCTCCTCCTGCACTGAGCTGACACTAGGAGGGAAAACACTAGAGCAGTGAAGCTGCCTCTAGTGCTGGGAACAGAGATAGACCACAGAGTGATCCACTGTCTAATAACTTTCTCACCCTGCCCCCACCTGCGGAATGAATCTCTCCCTCCTTGGCAGAATGAAATGTTCTGTAGAGTGTTCTGTATAGAATAGCTCCTGTTGCCAACTGTAGTCAGTTTGGTATTATAAAATAGTAATACAACTAGTTCTTTATATTTAGAAATAGTTATAATGATAAAGTGGTAGATAACTGTATATATGGTGGACTCCCCCATGTATGGTGTGTGTGTGTGTGTGTGTGTGTGTGTGTGTGTGTGTGTGTACATATATATATATATATATATATATATATATATACTGTATAGTAACATAGTATTCGAGGTTTAAAAGAGGCAAAAGGCCCATTGCGTTCAACCTGTTTATTGTATTGAGTTGGGTTGATTTTAATGTACCTGCTGAAGAATGTTTTATGACTAGTTAATAACTACAAATCACGTTACACCCGGATTAACAACTTCAATGTTTTAAGTGTTGTAACCTTGGATATCCTTTTCAATCAGAAATTCATCCAATCCCCTTTTAAATGCATTTACAGAGTCCGCCATTACCACCTTCCCTGGCAAGGAATTCCAAATCCTTATTGCCCTAACAGTGAAGAACCCTTTCCTCCGTTGCATGCAAAATTATCTCTCCTCCAGCCTCAGCGAGTGCCCGCGTGTCCTTTAATAACTCTTTGTAGTGTCCCTTTACATATTTGAAGATATTAATAATGTCTCCTTTTAGATGCCTTATTTCCAGTGTATACATGTTCAACCTAGTAAGCCTTTCCTCGTAATCCAGTCCCTCAATCCTTTAATCAATTTAGTAGCTTGCCTTTGAACCCTCTCGAGTTCACCAATATCTTTTTTATACAGTGGTGCCCAAAACTGAACACAGTATTCCAGGTGCGGACATACCACTGATTTGTACAGCGGCACAATTACATCCTCGTCCCTTGTCTCAATTCCCCGTTTTATGCATGCTAGCACCTTACTTGCCTTCTTTACTGCGCTTTGACATTGTGTACGGTTATTAAGTTTATTATCAATGAGTGCCCCCAAGTCTTTTTCTAATACTGTTACCCCTAGACTTTCCCCATTTAATATGTAGGATGCAAGTTTGTTTTTAGTCCGGAAATGCATAACCTTGCATTTTTCTATATTGAACCTCATTCTCCATTTAGATGCCCAGATTTCAAGTTTATTTAAGTCATTCTGCAGAGACTCCACATCTTTTTCTGAATTAATTACCCTACACAGTTTAGTATCATCTGCAAAGATTGACACTGTGCTTTCCAGGCCTATTTCTAGGTCATTGATAAATATGTTGAACAGTAGTGGCCTGAGTACGGACCCCTGTGGTATTCTGCTGAAAACCGGTGTTCAGCTTGAGGACTTCCCATTGACCATTACTCACTGTACCCTGTTGTCCAGCCAGTTACTTATCCATGTACAAACAGTTTTTCTTAGGCCAAGCTCTTTTAATTTGATGATTAATCTCCTGTGAGGAACTGTATCGAAGGCTTTTACAAAATCTAAGTATACCACATCCACTGCTTTTCCCTGGTCAAGATTGGCGCTCACTTCCTCGTAGAAGTTAACTAAGTTAGTTTGACATGATCTGTCCCTCACAAACCCATGCTGGTTCTTGCTAATAATCTTATATATATACTACAGTTGACTACTTCATACATTGTGCAATAATTTCCTGATCTATGTTCTTACAGTATTACCCAGCACACTACTGTATATAAGCATTCATTCAAAGAGGACTGCCTTCATATATATGCTCTATGCATAGATACTGTGGAGCTTTATAGGACCTGCACAGGGGGTGAAGGCACAGTGGGCACAGCCAGGGGTGACATGAGGGAGAGGCCCCCTATCTTAAGTGCCCCGGGCCCCCTGATGGCTTAATTCAATCTTGGTGCATGTGAGAGTTCAGTAAAGTTCCCACTTTTAGTCACTACTCAGTTTTAAAAAGTGTACCAAAATCTCCCTAAAGCAGTGATGGATTACTGACGGGGCAGACAGGCCCCCACATATAGTCATAATCATACAGCCCATATACTAGATAGTATTTTTAATACTTCATGCTGAACAGGCTGCAGTTTAGGAGCTGCATTAAAGCTTGCACTGTAAGTGCACACACAAGCTTACCAACCTTATACTCTAGTTATGGCTCACTTCAACACATCCACTTTGACAGCTCAGTTTTTCTCTGGTACATTGCAGCTCTATAAACGGTGAGCTGAACAACAGCTGTTAGACTACAATATTGTGAATACTGTCATACAGCTATGGCGATAATCCTTCCTACCCAACATATTCATTTATCCTATGAATTTCAGACATACCATCCTTTCAGGAACTTACTGTAGATAGATCTGTAAATGTAAATAATACAAAGGTATTGAAATAGTGCTACACTGAAGAAAAACATAAAACAATTTTGCGGAGATATTCTGGCCTATGGCCGGGGACTAGAGGGGTCTGTGGCAGAGAACAATTTCCACACAGACACTTTGCTCACACTTGTGTGATGGATAGAGAATTGCTCTAGTGATCATCCTAGGAGTAATCATGTGGACAGAACAACACAAAGACACGCATCTTAATCATAACTTTGTCATTTTGACTGGAGCTCGCTGTCACACTGTTTTCCACATGAAAGAAGTACATGAATGCTCGGCAAAAGAACTGGTATTCTAGCTGTTGGGTAATATGCTCAACCCACGCTAATAAAAAACAATAACAAGAGCAATGACCCCAATAACACTAATTGGTCACTAACAGCTGTGCAACAACAAACTAAGGGGTACTTTTACTAAGCAGTGATAAGAGCAGAGAAGTGAGCCTGTGGAGAAGTGCCCATGGCAACCAATCAGCACTGAAGTAACATCTATAATTTGCATACTATAAAATGACACAGAGCTGCTGATTGATTGATGGGGAAATATCTCCACTGGCTCACTTCTCCGCTCTTATCACTGCTTAGTAAATGTACCCCTAAGGGCCCAATTCAGACCTGATCGCTGCTGTGCGAAGTCGCAAGGCGGACAATTATCGATCGGCTGCGTATGCATACAGATCGTAATGAGCATGTGCAAGGCCAAACTGTGATACAATCCAGCAAATTTTTTGATTGCTAGGCATAAGCAAGTTGATTAACAGGAAGCCGGCGTTTGGGGGTGGTGACTGACGTTTTCTTGGAGTGTCAGGATAAACGCAGGTGTGCCCAAGCGTTTTCAGGGAGGGTGTGTGATGTCAGCTCCAGCCCCGATCAGCCTGATTCTATTGCACTGTAGGAGTAGGTCCTGGGCTACGCACAGACTGCACAGACTGGAAAAATCATTTGATGGTGAGTAAGTTGCAAACAGATTTGCAGCTGTCCGGCATTTGCAGAGATTTTTGCAAGGCGTACACAGACTTGCATGGGGTGTGTTTCCACTCTGTCTAGGCATCGACTATCTGATTGCAAACCTCTGAAAATTTGCAGGGGAACGATGAGGTCTGAATTAGCCCCTAAGATTGGTGTAGTACACTTCCCTAACTGCTTAATAATCATGCCACAATTACCACAGGCACAATAAAAACACAAACAGGCACAATACAAAATAGCCATAATATGGTATAAGTTATGTGAACAGCGGTCAGAAGACCTCTGGTACCAATAGCGGCACCTACATCCCACCCACTGACAATCCCACCGGTCAGTATACCAAACAATAGAGACTATTCCCACTCGTGGGTGTCCACGACACCCATAGAGTGGGAATAGAACCTATGGCAAGGTCAAGGGGCTTCATTGCACCGGCAATGTCACGGACAGGAACTCAACGTAGGTAATGGTCGGTTACACATACCCAACCCCATAATATAAGTCAAATACATTCAAATACAAAACAATCAAATGAAAAGCAATGCAGTAGCAGAGGTAACAAATCAGAGCAGTGAGCAACAATCAAATAGCAAAGTAATTGGAGATATATGCACCAACAGCCTGCCTATAATGGGGACTGCTGATAAACCTACAGTAATTGCAGGGTGAACCTAGATTGGCTTACTATGTGGTGCCTGGTGCCTGAAAGGACACTGTTTCATTAACTTATTCCCTATGGGCACAATATTTTAGCAGAAAAATGTGTGTTTTTGGCAGGAAAATGGGCATACAGAAGTGGAGTGCCAGAGGCCTGAGGCATTTAATGGTCTAAAGTCTATGAATCACCTCATTGGTGTCTGCGGGGCACTAGGATCTAGAGCCCACTGCAACAAACAGCCAAATCCTCCTACTACGTCAAGCCTTAAATGCCTTTTTATTTGCAGTACGCCTAACAAGTATTGAAGAGTACAAATAATCATTGGTGGTTTGGTTGGCCTAAGTGATGGGTCCCCACCCCCTAACAAGTCCATTGAAGGTACAGGCTGTAATTTTGGCCTGGGCCTAATGAAATGTATGCTGAGGCACTGGCGAAAGATAGACCTAGTGCCCATCCACACTGAAAAACAAATGAATTTCCAAAATATGGGCACATGGGAACCTCTAGGCAGTTAATAGCCAGCAAAGGCCTCCTGGGTCTCATTAGTAGTTCAGTGGGCCCAAAATATGATGGAAGATGCCTGAGGGTCCTTGCTTGGTCTGCCAATGTCTCTTGCACCTTTACTTATTGCATTTTTACCTGGAGGGCAAGGTTTTGCTCTTTGGGAAAAATAAAAACCATTTGCCACCACATGGTTACCTCTGCATCTTCTTTTGTCCTCTTCCAGCCAGTGGTTTCCTTGACTGGGATCATGTCATATGTTTTTTCTACATTAAGCCAGTAGTTTCTTTGTGCTTTCTCCCATCTTCTTCTTCCCTGCTAGCAGCATCTGCTTTCCTGTTTGGTACTAGAGGTTCTTGATTTCTTCAAAAACTCTTCTCTGCTCCTTCTCCACTGGTTGATTAAACTGGTACAAGTGATGCAGTAAGGCTGGATTGGCTCACTGCTGCACTAAAATTCAAAAGTCTGCTAATGAGTTTTAATTTGTTCACCTCTCTGTCCTTTGATTTGACAATAGTAAGACTTTTCTGACTCCAGGAGGACTCCTTCAATAGTGTATCCAGCAGCGACACCAGCAGTGTTTACTTCTAAACAGCACAGAATGTCTTAATCTTTACCCAGATAATACCTTCTCCCCCATGGGTGTTCTCCATTTTCTTCAGACAGCCTGGGATGCACCATCATTTGCAGAGCAGAAAGGATTTGTTTGCTTCACTTGCAGATACCCAGCATCACTAAATAAAATCACTTTATCTTTCAATTGTGAGGTTTTTTTTATTTGCTATATCTTTATACAATAAGCTTATGGTTTATTTATATTACTTTGAGATATAGCACATCTCTGCAATACAAGCTGTATCGATTGAGCTGCTTTATAATATTCTACAGCAAAGTGAAGGGACTTTGAGGATATAAATAACCAAATAAATCCGAAAGAAAATTATATATTTGTTAGCGTTGCAGGAATATATGTACATTTTGATATAAAAGGGTTGATTCAATTACCCACGAGCCAGCTTGCCCAGCTAGTAAGTGTGCGTATATGCCACAGTTACTGTAGCCCTAAACATGTGGTAGCATCTAGTTTCCCTTCGTGGACATGACCTTTCCCATAAGCCCCTGGGTCCATGTCACAAACTATTTGGAATAATAACCTGTGGCGAGCGAATCATAGTGAGACACCGAGCCCGAAGCGTGGCGAGCCCGCGAGGGTCCAATGCTGCATAGCAAAAATAAAAATTGCCTCAAATGAACGGAGAAAACATTTAGGTGCTGTAAGGGCGGAAGTTCTCTCCTGCCCTCTCATTATGTCACTTCCAGGTCCTCATCACGAAGGTAACATAGACACAACCCTAAACTTGTGGATTTCTGTTAGCAGCCCCATAGGACTGTGTACAAAAACCTCCAAGTTCAGAGCTGAAGCGAAATTTGGCATTTCACTGATTTTACAATAATAGAAAAAAATACATATTTTTTACATACTGGACAAAACAGCACATAAATATGTCTGATAATTATACTATACTTGGTTTTCTTGCCATAGTGACACAATATGTATGTTAATTAATTCAGTATTACTGTAATGTTTTCTGACATATGGTTGTTAATATAATATTCATTTCAATCAACTATCTGACAGATTTTCATGGTTTACAGAACTGAAATGCAACATAACGTGTACTAATAGCCTAATGACTTCTTAGCCTTAGAAGACATATGGCTGAAGCAGGCCTTTTTATTTTGGTCAGCAGTTGGATGGATGCTTATTTTGTTTCTGGCAGCAGTGACTACTGCAAACAGGTGGTATATCCTGACAGCTTTATGAAAAGACTGTCTCGCGGGTTTAGAAGTCTTGTGCCAAATTTGTAGAAACATTGCTGATTTGTGGTGCTTGTTGTTAGTTCCATAATTTAGACACTGAGTTATAGAATTAATGCAGTTTAGAATAAGGTCTGTTATTTGGAGTTATATTAGATAAGAAATGTATACATCTTTTATTAAACCTGACAAAACGTTTTGCTGAGTAAAAACGCGGTCCTCAGGGCTCTACAACAATCCAGGTTTTAAGTGTATCAATGCTTGGCCTCAGGTGACTTAATCAGCACCTCAGTCAATTTGATTTAACAATCTGCGCTGTTGAGCAATTTTTTGCTACTGTGCAAAAAGTACTGCGCACACATGGACCAATGCAATCAATGTGCGTTTCAGACCTATACTGATCACAAAAAGAGGAGGTGTCATGGGTGTGATATGGGAATGTTTTGGCATGCAATCTCTTTCAGATCACAGTAGCCACAATGGCCATTTTTTGAGTAAGTTACAGAGAGAGGCTCTGTGCCAGACAGGTGCTGCTCAGCAGATGATGTTGCAATCGATGATGTATCAATGGTAGATATGCACAGGTTTGTTTTTATGAAAACCGAACCCACCCAAATTTTGCATATCTGAGTACTTCTGAACCCATGCTCGGGTTTTACCATCAGACTCGAATTCCATAACGAGGTAAAACGTCATCTTCCTGGTGTCAGATCTTGCATATTTTGGATTCTATAAAAGTCCCTCCCTCATGGTTCAGGTGCCATTTCACACAGGATGCCGGAGAGTTAGGATGCCTGTGGGCAGCAGCACTAAATCAGTGTCAGTGAAGGGCTGTGGGTTGAAACTAAGCACTGCTGTGGCAGACTGTGGAGGGCTGTGAGCTGCAGCACTAAGAAGACTGTGTCAGTAGAGGGCTGTGGGCTGCAAGCACTACTGTGCCTGTGTCAAACTGAAGGGCTGTAGGGTGCGAGCAGTACTGTGGCTCTGCTGCTGTGGCTGTGTCAGACTGTGAAGGGCAGTGTGGTGTAGCACTGTGAGGCACTGTGTTGTTCAGTGCCAGCACCGTGTTAAAAAGGTCAAATAAAACTTCCAAAAAATAATGTTCATTAGATAGGGTGTCACCATTACTATAAGCGCAGTGAGTCACAGCAGTGTTAAAAAAAAATGGATGTGGATCAGTCAATAAAAGTAGGACCAGCAACCCAGTACTAGTGTTGCAGCTGCTGTTAGTTATGATAGTACCTCAACGTCTACTAAAGGTGGTCCAGGGGACACAAAGTTTAAAAGAACGCTTACTGTCAAAAAAACTAAAATGACTAACATGCCATACACCACATGCAATGGCAAGGAAAGGCTCAGGTCATGGGCTTTGTCTGTTAGTGGTGGTCTTGCTAATGTTACTGCTGTTTCATGCACTGGAAGAATGCTTTTTGCTGAAGCTGGGTCCAAATGCAGTTAGGCATTTTCTTCTGAATCTAGTAGAGGTGTCATCTTTAAAACAAATTATTGCCCAAAAAAACATTAAGGCTGAAGAACAAATTGTGTTTTCACAAATACCTGAGGAGGGTCTAGGGGTGTCAGCTACAGTGTGTGTGAATATGAAATTTCTGACACTGTACTTATAGCGAAGCCTCCTTCCACCATTTGAGCACCTCTGTAAATTTGGGATTGAGCTGTACAAGTAAAGATGGTGACATGGAAATTGAGGATGCTAGTGTGAAAGAAGTGCAACAAGATGAGGGGGATATTTGTGTACTATCTGACACTAATGAGGATGTTGATGATGAGGATGTTGTCAAAGCAAGTCAACCACCAGTGACAGTAGTTCTTGCTTGTGATAAAAACAAGGCCATTGTAATGCCTGGGTATGAGAACAAAAAAGACACCTTTTGAGTGTGGAATTATTTTTACCCAAATCCTGACAGCATTTGTAACATCTGTACCATTTGTGAGGCAAAAGTTTTAGAAATAGGGACATTAACCATCTAGACACTTCCTCCCTGTTATGTAATTTGCCGTGACTTCATGCAAGTTATTAATCAAACAAATAGTAATTTATAAAATAAAAACAAGCAGTCTATTATCAGCTAGCAGCAGGTAGAAACAGCACAGCAATCTCCACCGCCAATACTCTCATCATTAATCTCTTCATTACTGATTAGAGGTATTCCTTCCAATACATTGTTTTGTGGTGGCCATAAAATACCGACCAGGGAGCAGTAATCAGGATGCAGATGCTCTAGCCCGAATGCCCCATCGACAAGCTAATGATGATCTCCAGGAATGGGTAGAGGTTCCAGCGTCTGACGTAAATGTGCTCTGTCATCAGATTAGTATTACCAGGAAGGCAATGGTAGCGGCCATTACCTTGACCGGAGCCTCTGAGAAAGCTATACCATCTCAGTATTGTAGGCTGAACTTAGCAGCAGTAGAGGGTATGGAAATGATCAGCGCTGCCCAGATGGCAAGTGAACAGAAAGCTGATCAGGATATTTCCCCGATAGTACGTATTTTAGAGGGGCATCCTTTTCACGACAAAGAGGAGAATCTTACAGTAAAATCCCGAATATTGGTGCGTCAAGGGAAGCGGCTACTCTTACAAGATGGACTAGTTTATCGAAGCTGCATACGGCCAGATGGCATCAAAAGATTACAACTAGTATTAGCTAGCAAATATACCCAGTTGGTACTGTCAGAATTGCATGATAGGCATGGACATTTGGGGTACGACAAAACTTAGGGATTGATTGCTGACCGATTCTTCTGGCCTTTCATGAACAGAGACATTGAACATTACTGCAAGACCTGAGGAAAACCCTTCCAGCCAGGGCCGCTCCATTAGTAAACATACAAAGCTCGGGGCCCATGGAATTGGTGTGCATTGACTTTTTAAGCTTGGAAGAGCCTGGAGGGAAGGATGGAAACATCTTAGTGATCACGGATCATTTCACTAGGTATGCGCAGGCTTACGTGACCCCAAATCAGAAAGCAGTGACTGTGGCTAAAACCCTTTGGGAACAGTTTTTTCAGCATTACGGGTTACCAGCAAGAATCCACTCAGATCAAGGACGAGACTTCGAGAGTCGACTAATTAGGGAACTATGCCTGTGTTGTGGGATTAGAAAATCCCGAACGACTCCCTACCACCCCCAAGGGGATCCGCAACCGGAAAGGTTCAATCGGACTTTGTTAAATATGCTAGGAACCTTAAGTCCCACACAGAAATACCAGTGGAAGCAACATATATCCTCCCTAGTGCATGCATATAACTGCACTAAGAATGGATCTACAGGGTATACACCGTATTTCTTAATGTTTGGAAGAGAAGCCAGACTACCCATTGATGTTTGTTTAGGGACACAGTCGCATGCCACCGCCTCATCCCATAATCAATATGTAAAGCGCCTTTAGCAGCAGCTAAAGAACGCATATCAGTTAGCTCAGGCAGCTGCAAAACGCTCAGGAGAAAAGAACAAGACCCACTATGATCGCCATGTAAGAGAGCAGCGATTGCTCCCGGGAGATAGAGTGTTGCTTCGAATATTTGGGGTTCCAAGGAGTCGAAAACTTACTAATCGGTGGCGACCCTACCCATATATTATCATCCGACAACTTCCAGACCTTCCCGTCTATCAATTAGTACCAGAAGATGGAATAGGTCCTCAGGTAACTTACCACCGTCAGCATCTATTACCTATACCCCAAGATACCCGATGGAGAAGTGGTAACTGTGATACAGAGATAGTCAAGTCCCCACCTGGAACGAGGTCTCCGGGTGCTGAACCCAAGAAACTCGACAATTTAGTAGAGGAAACTGAAGAAAAGGATGACTATTATAGTGGAAGGTACTATAAGGAGGAGGAGCCGTCGGTGCAGGGTAAAGGAACAGCCGATAATACCAACCGGATGAACATTTGGAATAATGTCTCTAACATGTATGGTAATAATTGGAGCCTGGAAGATAGCGGTAGGATTGAGGAAATACATGAAGAAAGAGGTATCGATGTACCTGTAGAGGAGGAAACTATGGGGGAAAACAGCCATGAATCAGAAACGGGTTATAATCCTTTACCTAGGCCCCAAAGAATGCGGAAGCCCCCTCGGGTACTCACCTATGACCAATTAGGGATTCCAACGGAAGTGCCTTTGGTAGTACACTCCACTACTGTGCTACCCTGGCCCTATTTTGAACAGATAGGCTATATGGGATGGTGATTTCATAATTCCAGTCATCAGAATCACCAGGGGGAGAATGTAGCCCTTTGTATATAAATGTATCTGGATTGGGAGAAGGGGCCTTCCAATCTAAAAAAGGGAGGTTCTAGAGTATTGGTTCATGTAATGTGTTAGAAATTCTTATAATAATCATTTATGGTTATAATAATAGCACAATATATATAGCTAGGTATGTTATTATTAGAAGTACAGAGTGGCTCGTGGTATCTCATACTGTGGTGCGGGAGAGCGTGACCCAGAGAGAAGCTTCGAGTGGGAGCACGAGACCGGCGGGAACGGTTAGGCAGCTCGTGCGAGCAGAGAAGAGGGAGAGCTACGCAGACAGAGAGGAGGTCGGAGGAAAAGGAAGACTCGTACCCCACAGTATCGTAGCGGCAGCAACGCGGGGCTCACCAGCCGGCACCCAGAGCGATCCCACTACAGAGGGGGCGGAGAGGAGGACAGAAAAGACTATATAGGAGGTGTCATCCTTGATGGGGAAACCCCCGGCCACGGAGGGAGATCGCATCTGACAGCTACTTGCGGCGCTGAGAGCCGTATGGGTGAGTGACGGACGGCAGTTCCTCTGGTGTCTGCATCGCAGCCCCTGCTTCACCTGGTGACCTGACACTCTCCCCCGGAGGAAAACACCTCGATAGAGAAGGATATTGGGGGTAAGGAGAACTGTCATCCTAATGCCTAGAGGCCGGACAGGATTCAGGGTCATAATATTACCTGTATAGGGACCCGGTCGTGAGGTCCCCGGAGAAAAGTGATGAGCTAAGCAGTGACGCACTTTAGGTCCACCTTCATGGAGATCCCTCCTAGTTGATAATTCATCACAGCCCTAAGGGGTGGTATTACTCCTCACAATTTATCCCTATGTCCCCGCAGAATTAAGAGCCCATTGAGAATAATTACACAGCCTGAGTATATAAGCCAGACGATTAATTAAAGGCAAAGAGACTATAGTACCCTTCTGGGTAAAACCTTACTTGGATATATATATAGATACAGTTATTCTCCCCTGAGGGAGAGAAAGGTACAAGGATTCAACTTAGCAGGTACAAGGATTCAGCTTAGCACCGTCGCTGATATCAACCCCCATCATTATATTAACCCTAGAGTTGGGGGAGCACTACTGGAGTTATATAGACTAACTGTCAGGTACCAGTGGAAGGATATTGTTGAAGGAAGACCTTTCCGGAAAAAAAAAGGGAACTACGTTGTTTGAGAGCTCCATCTTAATATAAGCATTCTTCTGTATATCGCATCGTGACTTTAGCCATTCTTGGTCTACATAACTATACCTCAAGGGCCCCAACAGTGCACCAACGTATATACCATCCGACTAATTAGCCTAACCACTATGAGATACCACTCAGAGCATTAGGGAGTGTAAGTTACTTAAAGCTTAGGGAGAAAATATTAATTGGGGTTGGTCATAAAAATTTTTTGGTTGAACCGGTTCGAATATAATTTTTTTTGTATCTGCATGCAATTCATTTTGTAATGAAGACCATATAGTAAATGTACTAAGGTATTCCTATGTCCTGATTTGTTACCTATCCTTTACTAATATGTACTACTGTCTTCGGATCGCATGTACTGTTACGATATTGATATGGTATTGGAGAATTAATAAAACATTTACTCACCTGTATATTGCAGTCCAGCTGAAGAATTCTCTGGTAGCTCTGAAAGAAAAAAGGTCGGTATAAAATTAATACTTTGATTAAAGGTAATTATCATTGCCTTTAGGGCTTTCCCAAGCAAGC